>NW_023270739.1:31011924-31084594 GCF_011800145.1 Mirounga leonina
TTTCTTTCTTTCTTTCTTTCTTCCTTTCTTTCGAGAGTGCAAGCAGGGAGGGACAGAGGGAGAAGGAGAGAGAGAATCCTAAGCGACACGGGGCTCCATCTCAGGACCCTGAGATTATGACCCCAGACAAAATTAAGGGTTGGAAGCTTAACTGATTGAGCCACCCAGGCACCCCTATTTGTAATTTCTTGATAACCTATGTAAATTGTTGAGCTTGTTTAATCA
Organism: Mirounga leonina; assembly: GCF_011800145.1. Lineage (NCBI taxonomy): Eukaryota > Metazoa > Chordata > Mammalia > Carnivora > Phocidae > Mirounga > Mirounga leonina. The sequence continues at coordinate 31,012,150 of NW_023270739.1, forward strand.
CCTCATCTGAACACTGCTAATTACTTTTAGTTTCCTTTTTGGTATAATGCTGTACCTCCCCATTAAAAAAAAAAAAAAAATATATATATATATGTACACATGTACCTTCTTAACCCCATATTTAGAGATAAGAATTGTTATAAATAATGTCATTTCTTAAAAAAGTGTATTCTTCTTAATTTTAAGTTCCCTTTAAATTTTACTACAAATGGGCATTTTCTTTTGATTAAAATAAATTAACAGTATATCTCTATCTTCTTCCATTTATGAAGATGTAGAAAATCCTCCACTGAGCTCTCTCAATTGTCAGGAAGCAATGCAATTCACACCTTGATGAGACAACATGCAGATACCTCATATACAAAATTTAAGATTTTATTTTTCCTTAGGAAGCAAATCTGAAAATGTTTCTCATGATGTACTTTTAGCAAGATACTTTTAGTATTGAAATAGTTTGACATAATTACCATTTATAAGTAGTTTTGACTACATTTTGTCACTGAAAAATGATTTTGCTTATTAATAATGTTACTTACAGAAGAGCTATGTAACATATATAGGTTATAAGCATAATAGTATGAAGCATAGTACTGTAATTATTACTCATGAGCTACATAGTCTATCTGAGAACTAGAAAATTTACAATGATTTGAGTCTACTAATCTGTCCCTCTCATAATCCTTTCCTCTATTTCCTCTCAAAAATATCAATGATTTTCCAAATTGATTTTTCCAAAGAAAACAGTGAAATTTATAATTTTTATTGTAGTGTTTCTTAGAACAAACTGGAGAGAAAAAGACAGACTTCAGTGAATTCATCTTTAATAAAAATACACCTAGAATAATTTTTATTTACCAGCACACAACACTTTTTAAACATTAGGAAATCCAGGTTCATGTTTCCCTATTTATTGAATTCAACTCTGGATTTTATAATAGCACAATAACAAAACAATGATTTCCTGTTGAATTTGAGAAACCTCATAAATAGCAAAATTTGAACTACTGGAATATTTATTACTTTTCTAACTTATGTTGCTTATGGCTGTTCTTTGGAAAATTCAATAGGCATCCAATTCCTTGTTTAGTGCAAATAACATTTCCCCCCAAATTTTAGAAATTTCTGAATGTATAAACTGATTGAATTTAAACGTAGTCTTAGATTTTTAACCTAACAATATGTTCTCTTTTGGTTGCCAAAGTAACTCAAAGGAACCATTCTGATTTGCCAGTTAAGAGTTCAAATGCGATGAATCTAAAAAGAAATCTGCAAAATGTATAAAACTGGAAAATAACATGGAGTTTTTTGGCTCTGATTTTCACTTTAGGATTATTCATGTCACTCTCATGAAATTTGTAAAGAATCTGATAGCCCTTAGGGCATATCTTTATTATTTTCTAGTCATGTGGATTATGAAAAATCCTTTATTGATCACTAACAAGTCATCGAGGAGCAACGTTATTCAATTACATAATAACATCATTCATTCATTCAATTAACAAATATTTTACTTAAAAATATTTATTGAGTCCATACTCTATACCAGGTTTTATTTCAGGTTCTGGCAATCCAGCAGTGAACAAGACAAATTTTGTGTCCCATGGAGCATCAACCAATCAAACTCACCATTATTTTAAAAATTCAGTATTAAAACAGTAATGTAGGGGCGCCTGGGTGGCTCAGTGGTTAAGCGACTGCCTTCAGCTCAGGTCATGATCCTGGAGTCTCTGGATCAAGTCCCGCATCGGGCTCCCTGATCTGCAGGGAGTCTGCTTCTCCCTCTGACCCTGCTCTCTCTCATTCTCTCTCTCAAATAAATAAATAAAATCTTTAAAACAAACAAACAAACAAACAAACAAAAAACAGTAATGTAAATTCCAAATAGAAAATATAATTTTTTTTCAAATTTTCATTTGAATGATTGGCATTTTATTTTTTTATTTTTATTTTTAGATTTTATTTATTTATTCATGAGAGACAGAGAGAGAGACAGAGGAAGAGGGAGAAGCAGGCTCCCTGCAAAGCAGGGAGCCTGATGCAGGACTCGATCCCAGGACCCTGGGATCATGACCTGAGCCGAAGGCAGATGCTTAACCGACTGAGCCACCCAGGCGTCCCAATGATTGGCATTTTATAGACAAAGTCTAAAATTACCTCCATGAAGGGCCAGTGATTATTTGGAATCATGAAGTCATTTATTGAGCAATGAATTTAAGAAGAAGCCAGTGCTTTAAGGATATTAAAGAGAGAAGTTTAGGGCAGAAACTGTCCAATTCAAGACTTGTGAATTAATACAGGCTTCATTCTGAAAACATGAGTGTTTATTAAGCTAATTTGAGATCCTGAATAGGAAATAATATTAATCAACTGAAATATTAATATCATAACTTTATTTTCTTGTCTATGTGGTAGAATTATATATTTTCTTTCTAGACTTGAGATTAAGGGGAATTTTATTTTATTTTTATTTTTTTAAGGGGAATTTTATTTTCTACACTTCCTTAAAGGATATATAATTATGTTCTGTAGAACTTTATTGGAGATAAGTAGATTTTAATATTTACTTCTATTTCATATTCTTATTATCATTTTTATGAGTTCCCATAGAGGCAAATGCATATTATCACCCAGTTATGTCTGTGACTCTACTTCCCATTGGAATGGTGGTTGTCTACATAGAAGGATCCTTACTCTGTTATTGGACAACACTTCTATATTGTTTAAAATGATAAAAACTGTGCAGGATGTAATGAGCTATTGAGTTTTAATTTGTTGGGCTATTGAGGTTTAATTTTTTAATGCTCAACTCATTGTCCCAGTACTCATAAAATGTGGTCAAAGTGATCAAAATAGAATTTTTTTTTTCATTCGGGGAACAGCATGTATTGTTGCCTAATAGTTCAGAAATACAAAACAGATAAACACATTAGTTAGTTGTTACAGCGTAATTCCTGCATATAGATGGTTTGATTAATAAGAATTAAAAATCTTGTTGTAAAATAAAAAATATGTATATATCATAGATTATAAAAATGGTCATAATCCTTTACCTCTCTTTGTATTTGTCATGTGAGTTTGCAGTCCTTATAAAATAGGCAGAGCTTTTCCCACACTATGAAGTTGACTGGACCTTGGAACTTGTTTGACCAACAGAATGCTATGAACATGGATGCTATGGAGTGGATTCCCACTCTATATCTCAAAAGCTGTGTGTGTTTTTGTTGACTCTGTTGTGTTTCTACCATCACCACCATGAGAACATGGCCAGGCTTCACATGAGAAACATGTGAAGCAGAGCTGACTCAGCTTAGTCATCCCAGCAGATTTCAATAGCTATATAACATGCAAAAGCATGAAGTGCCCATTTGAACTCCATAGCACTGCCTAGATGACTGCAGATAAGTGAGAAATACACATATTGTAGTATTCCACAGGAGCTTTGTGGTGATTTGTTATGCATGATTATTGTGGCCTAAGATGATTGATTTAGAAAAATTATTTAAAATAGTTTTTAAGTCTACCTTACATTTTTTGAGGGATAATATGTGAATAAATTAATTAGTTGTAGAGTGTTCATATGATCGATCTTTTAGGTTCTGAATTCTAAGGACTTCATATTGTTAGTTCCATTTTCACAGTGTGTCTAGATTTGCACTTAAATGGTTTAGCAATAACTCATTAGAAAAAGGTGAAACGAATTAGTTATATGAGAAAAAATAAATAAAAATCTATAAAAAACTTATATTTTCTTTGAGCATAATTCCCCATGTTGGAAAAAATAAGTGGTGTCACTGAAACCCAGAACTTAATTAGTCCTTAATTTACATTTACTTTTACTAAAATGTTAATAGGTTCAAGTTTTTTTGTTGTTGTTGTTTTTGTTAGTTTTTTTAAATTTAATTTAATTTAATTTTATTATGTTATGTTAATCACCGTACATTACATCATTAGGTTTTTTTTTTTTTTGATTAATTTATTTGACACAGAGAGACACAGTGAGAGAGGGAACACAACCAAGGGGAGTGGGAGAGGGAGAAGCAGGCTCCCGCGGAGCAGGGAGCCTGATGTGGGGCTCGATCCCAGGACCCTGGGATCATGACCTGAGCCCAAGGCAGACGCTTAACGACTGAGCCATCCAGGTGCCCCACATCATTAGTTTTTGATGTAGTGTTCCATGATTCATTTTTTGCGTATAACACTCAGTGCTCCATTCAGTAGGTGCCCTCTTTAATACTCATTACCAGGCTAACCCATCCCCCCAACCCCTCCCCTCTAGAACCCTCAGTTTGTTTCTCAGAGTCCATAGTCTTTCATGGTTTGTCTCCCCCTCCGTTATTGTTTTTTCTTCTAACTAAGCTCTACACCCAGTGTTGGGCTTGAAATCATGACCCAGAGATCAAGAGTTGCGTGCTCTATGAACTAAGCCAGCCAGGCGCCCCAGTTAGAGTATGTTTTTTTTTTTTTTTAAAGATTTTGTTTATTTTTATTTATTTGACAGAGAGAGAAACAGCATGAGAGGGGATAGGGTCAGAGGGAGAAGCAGACTCCCCGCCGAGCAGGGAGCCCGATGCGGGACTCGATCCCAGGACTCCGGGATCATGACCTGAGCCAAGGCAGTCGCTTAACAAACTGAGCCACCCAGGCGCCCTAGAGTATGTTTTAATAAGACATCTTTTAGTTAGAAGAAACCTGGTTCTGGTATGTCTATTTTTTTATAGATTTTCTTCAAAGATTAAAAAATCACAAGTGCAACTATCATGAAAATTAAATTTACCTTACTTCATCCATATTTAAGTAAGATAAAAGTATAATCATAGAAGCATTCAAACAACAGAACAAAATGGCATAAAATGTATGGCATAAAAAGCAATTAATTATATGGACCAATATTTATGAGGGTTCCATAACTGCACTGCTGTTAAACTTTGGATCCAGCCTTCTCAATGTCATATTAAACATGTAATTACTGAACATGTTCTTATAATACTTCAATAAAATATTCACAATCAACCTTTTGGAAGTCTTTCCTTTAAACCCTCAACCACAAATTAATGACAGGGTTAATCAGTGTTAACTCCTATAATTTTTATGGTGGTGCAAATAGATGTATACTTTTCATTTAGCTCAACTGACTGCAGAAAGGACATTATCCCATCAAAAAACTCAGTCAGTAATAAGTTTCAAAGCTCACTTGAGAAATTGTCCCCTGTCTATTTCAAATTCTCTTTCCAGCCATTATTTTTGTGAGCTAGGGTTGATGCTAGTTTGGTAATGAAAGTAGTAGATGAAAAAACGCTTTACTTTCTGGGGCGCCTGGGTGGCTCAGTTGGTACAGGTCTGTGATTCAACAGTCTTACACAATTCACAGCACTCACCATAGCACATACCCTCCCCAGTGTCTATCACCCAGCCACCCCAGCCCTCCCACCCCCCACCACTCCAGCAACCCTCAGTTTGTTTCCTGAGATTAAGAATTCCTCCTATCAGTGAGGTCATATGATACATGTCTTTCTCTGATTGACTTATTTCGCTTAGCATAATACCCTCCAGTTCCATCCATGTTGTTGCAAATGGCAAGATTTCATTCCTTTTGATGGCCGCATAATATTCCATTGTGTGTGTGTGTGTGTGTGTGTGTGTGTGTGTGTGTATGTATACCACATCTTCTTTATCCATTCATCTGTCGATGGACATCTTGGCTCTTTCCATAGTTTGGCTATTGTGGACATTGCTGCTATAAACATTGGGGTGCATGTACCCCTTTGGATCCCTACATTTGTATCTTTGGGGTGAATACCAAGTAGTACAATTGCTGGGTTGTATGGTAGCTCTATATTCAGCTTTTTGAGGAGCCTCCATACTGTTTTCCAGAGTGGCTGTACCAGCTTGCATTATTTTTATTGATTATTTCAAAATAGCTAATTTAAGCAAAGCTATTTCAATATCTTGGTTATAGTCACATTTCATAGAGCACTTAGATGTATAAGATAGTCAATAATAAAAGCTGTCATTTATTATTTGCTTCATCTATTCCAGAAAAAGTGTTAATTCAATTATCCAAAAACTGGTCTTAAGGAATTTTTATTTTAGGAATGTGGCAGTTGAGGCTTACAAAGAAAGAGTCACTTCCCAAAAGTTGTGGAGCTATTAAGTAGTAGAGCCAGGATGTCACCAAAGTATGTCTGATTCTAGACCTTATTTATAATGTAGTCAGTCACCACTGAGTTTCCAAGATACTGTGTTTTTCTGAGAAATTTCAGTATCATCTCCACACCCTTTCCTCCATTATCAGCATGTGTATTTAAGTTTTTCTAATGAATTCATCTTATTAACTAAAATCAGTTAGAGTTTATTTTTGAAGCTCTCCTCATATTGTAATATAGCAACAATCTCAATTTTAAGACTATCAAAAACCACTGTGATGTTTGAAAATGGCAATATTTACTGGAAATAGCCCAGCTGGACATAGTAAAATGATGCTAAATTAAGGAAAGGATTAGGTTATGCATATTGTCAAGTAGCATAAGGATGCAGAAGGATATCTTTGGATGTTGACATTTAAAAAAAATCCACACACAATAAACACAGTATCATTCAAATGACTAGTGTTTAGTTTTTAAATTAATGACTTCCATGCCAGAGTAGACCCACAACATTGCTTGGCTTACTTTAAAAAGCTGAACCAGAAAAGTTTGCTCTAATCCAAGTTTCATCATGAACTTGATTTTGAGAATGCCATTTGATGTTGTCAGAGCCCTGAGGGTCCCTATTGATAATATAGAGGTTGTTACCTCTGTACCTAATTAGCTGTCACAACAATGCAATCTATTCAGATCAACTCAGTAACATAAAGTGATTATTTACCATGTGCAAGGTTTAGGAACTATATAAATGAAAAAACCTCTACCCTCATTTTCAGGATTTTGCAGTCTCTTATTAGAAGTAGAGACTGAGACATACAATATAATGTGATAAGTGCAATACTATGTTCAAGGTAGAGAAAATAAAGTAATTGATTCTGTTTATTTAGGCAATTTGGAGCTTCCATAAAATGAGTGGCTATTGTACCCCCAAATCTGTTACAGTTCCCATTCTTCCTTGAAGCCATGAGTGGCCAGGTTAGCAACTGTGACTTGTGCAGTTTCCTCACTTGAGCAAAAATAAACTGCTGTCATGGATTTCACCTCTTTATCCTCTTCCTAGAAATCAGTTGCTTTGCATCTCGTCTTGGACCATGAAGAAGAGTCTGATGTCTAATGAATGGCATAGCTAATGAAGGAGGGAACCTAGATCCCTGAATGACTTCATGGAGCACATCTGCCTCATTAGCCTAAGCTAGCTAGACTGTTACATGAGAAGAAATGCACTTATTTGTGTCTCTTTGCTTTAGTTACCCTAGCTTACCCTTCACCATAATTGATACAACATTTGAACTAGTTCTCACATTACCAGACAGCAGAGGATGAGGAGTAGAGTACTTGGAATTGTGGTTGAGAAGGTAGTAAGAAACCAGATCTTTCAGAGGCTTAAATTTCATTAAAAATATAATGAAGAGAAATAAGATCAAAGAAAAAATGATTTGACTATGAAAGAAAAGTGTGTTGCTAATTTTTGATTGCATTGGCTCAAAATGGTATAAAGATGTCCATCAGGGAGGACAAGTGATAGCTTACATACTTAACTGGATGGCAGCACCAGGATGTTTTCAATGCGACCCAGATAGGCCAGAACACTCCATCTAATCAATTCCCACAGAAAACATTAATATTTTTAAGTTGACATGTAGCTGAACCTACAAATCCTGTGAAATATCTTTCAATACTGTGAAAGGGACTAGCCGTTCATGGATAATGTGGCAACTAGTATATTTTGTGCCTACACTAGTAATTCCAATATTAATCTGATTCAGAATTCGTAACATTCAGTTCCAGGAAGCGCTTGGAATTTTAGCACACAGTAACCTGTCAATGTATGGGTGGGTCTTCGGTGGGTTAAATTAGTTCCATCTATCAGTCAGGTAGTGACAATTTGCACATTTGCACTCAAGTGAGATCAGAGTCAAACTTTTCCTCTTACAGCTCCTCCTGTACCATCGATTGTCTTTACGATCCCCTGCAAATAATCAAAATTAAAAGATAACGGGGCGCCTGGGTGGCTCAGTCGTTAAGCGTCTGCCTTCGGCTCAGGTCATGATCCCAGGGTCCTGGAATCGAGCCCCGCGTCGGGCTCTCTGCTCAGCGGGAAGCCTGCTTCTCCCTCTCCCACTCCCCCTGCTTGTGTTCCCTCTCTCGCTGTGTCTCTGTCAAATAAATAAATAAAATCTTTAAAAAAAAAAAAAAAAGATAACAAGCAGGGCAGGTGGTATGCCCAACCTGCAGATGTAAAGACCTGGTTACAGTAAAATATGTTTTCCTTCCTCCTTCCATCCTGGCAATTTCTCCTTGCCTTATATACAGAAACTTAAATATTAGTTTCTAGGGTAAAGTGACCAATGATCCTAGGTTGCCGAAGACAAAAAGTTTTTTTCCAGATGCATGGTTTTCATGGCTAAAGCCAGGAAAGTTCTGGAGAAAATGAGAGGAATTGTTCACCTTATTCTAAGAGTAGACAGAGAGAATGAGGGAGAGATCCACAAGATGAATGAGAGTCATTAGCATTGAGGACATTTACATTTGTAATAATCTCATTTTTAAGGCATATTTCAGTTATGAAGTCTTTGTTTACCCTTCTCTTCTCAGCTTTGTGACACTGAGGTTGGCCCTCTGAAAAATTGTTTCTCCTTTACGAGTTAACTTCCTCTGTCACTAGGGGGACCTGGAGGGAGAGGGACTTTGGAAGCAGGAAGAAGAGAGAGGAACTTTGTCCTTCCTCTTTATTACTATCCCTGTCAGTATAGCCTAAACAATGGCACATCACTTGGGCAACAAACAGGTTTTCTGACACAGCATGGCCTCTCCTGGTTTCCACAGAAGCTGGAACCTCCTCAGCAATTTTAGCCCCAACTCCCAAGCGCCCTTCTGAGCTCTTGAGTTAGCATCAGCTAGGCTAGGCAACATCCCCTCCTCAGAGGTCTGAGTGCCGGCTTTGTCTGGCTCCTCCCCCCAGCTTCTAGATTCTGATAATCCTGCTTCCTATGTCTGGCAGCTGTTTCCTACTGTTAAACTACCATTATGTTTCCTCAGTGTTCGTTTTTGCTTGTTCAGCCCTCCAAATGTAGAACCAAATCACTATACAAAATTCTGTTTAAATATGCAGTATAATTTCCATTTCTGTGCTCAAACCCTGACTGATGCAAGCAGTAATTTAAAATTAAAATAAAAAACTCCTATAAGAAATACTAAAAGATTCTGAAACCAAAAAATAAGTTTAAAAGTTACCAACCAATTAGCTTTTAGTTAAGATTGTTTACTATATCAGATTCCCCCCAAATGTGACCATGATTTTCTACTAAATAACTAACCAACCAGGTCCTAATTTAGGAAAGTCCAATCATATCACTTTAAATTTTCACCAGATATTTGAATAAGGAACAAAAATAAATTTATCTGACTAATGTAAATATAATTTGCTTATTTCTTAGAAAACATAAGAACATACTTGCTTTTATTTTATTTTATTTTATAAAGAGAATTTTTATTCTCTTTATAAAGATGAACAATTTCTCTAGAGCACATTTAAATTTTATAGCTTACTATTTACTGTATAAATAAAAAGGAAGCAAAAATAGAAAAATCACATAAGGCATTATTTAGTTTTCACCCTATTAAAAAACAAATCATGATCCCTATTGTTCTCTATTAAAAAATATATGCACTTATATATTTTATGGTAATATTTTATACTTTTTAAAATATGCATCTCTAAATGATTGTTAACATGGAGGATTTACTACTCTAGGCACAGCTGTAAATCCTTTAGTTATAAATTAATTTATAATTTAATTACTTGCTGAGGTAGGGTTATTATTATTTCTATCTTACAAATAAGGAAATGGTGGCACAGAGAGGTTGCATTACTTACCAGGTCACATAGATTGTTAAAGTTAGTAGCCAAACCCAGGCAGCCTGGTTCCTATTAATGGATGCTCTAAACCATCCCAATATGTTGCTTCTCATCCAAGTGGATACCATGAAAAGTAGTTTATGTCTGGACATAAGAACATGACCCAAAACAGTCATCATTTTGAAGAATAGTACTATAAGTAAGCAAGAACAAACACAACAAAATAATATTATTAACCTTTTGTAAGAAGTAGACAATTTTGTTTTAACTTAACATTATGCTTTATGCAACAGAAATATTTTTAATTTCCTGTCTCTATCTACATTGCTCTGCTACTGAAGAAAATAATTCCCACTAACTGGATCTGCCTATGAATCTAGTATATATTATAGTTTGAAATTAAAGGGATCGCTTCATATAATTTCTTCAATTCTTGACAGTATTGTTTTTCAAGAAAAATAATTTTTGATTGGTTTCTACTACCAATAAAATGAACATATACCAAAAATATAAATTCCTTGGATCCTTAAGATCTATTCTATTATATAATAAATATTAGGTATTAGATTTTAGATTGGGAAACAGAAATGAAAAAGCTCTGATTTTATTAAAGAAGTAAAGTGTTTACATTTTATTAACAATAGTCATTAACATTCATTCATTATATTAATATTCATGGTCTATTACAAGCTGCCCACCTCCTGTGTAGGGAAAAATCCAGCTCTTCCCCACTGTGTCTCTCTTCCCTGTGTGTGTCCTTTACTTTTGCCCGACACACTTATTTTTTTTTTAAGATTTTATTTATTTTTTTTGACAGAGAGAGACACAGGGAGAGAGGGAACATAAGCAGGGGGAACGGGAAAGGGAGAAGCAGGCTTCCTGCTGAGCAGGGAGCCCGATGCGGGGCTCTATCCCAGGACCCTGGGATCATGACCTGAGCTGAAGGCAGACGCTTAAAGACTGAGCCACCTATGCACCCCAAAACACTTAACTTCTAACACTTCTGGTCACCCAACATGTGGAGGTTTTTGCCCGCATCAACAAACAATTCTCTGTAACACCAGCAGGGTTCATAGGTTAAGGGCTCAGTTCCATAAGACTGTCAGACTGTCTCCTTCCCATGCCACTTCAAATGCCAGTCTCAAACCCAGGTTATCACCTGTGCTTCTGACCAACTGGCTATAGATTGGAGGTTCTATGACTGTCTCCTTGGGTTCAATTAATTTAATAAAGCAGCTCACAGAACTAGGGAAATATTATTTACCAGTTTATTAAAAGATTGATAAAGGGTATAGATGAACATCCACATGGAAGAGATGCATAGGACATGGTGTAAGGGAAAGGGAATAGAGTTTCCATGCCTTCTTGGGGCCTGTGGCTCTCCCACCACCTCCATGCTTTCACCAACTTGGAAGCTCTCTGAACCTCATACTATTGGGATTTTATGAAAGCTTACTTATATAGGCACAATCAATTATCAACTGCACTTCCAGCCTTTGTCCCCTTTCTGGAGAATGGGGGAAGGACTGGTAATTCAAACTTCTGATCATGGCTTGGTCTTTCAGGATGAAGGATCCATCCAGAAACCCATCCAGCATTGCATTAATAGAACAAAAAATGCTTCCAGTGCTCTTATCACTTAGAAATGCACAAGGATTTTAGGAGCCCTATGTTAGGGATGGAGTTAAAGATAAATATTAGAACAAGTGATACTCTTATTGTTCCTATCACCTAGGTTGTTAAATGTTTTTAGGAGCTCTGTGCTAGGAACTGGGGGCAAAGACCAAGATATATTTTTTCTATTATCTCATGTAAGTATAAATCAGGATTTTTTTCTGATCTTAATTTGCAAACTATCCATCATGGTGAAATAAAGAGGAGATGCTATGATCCATAGGAAAGTTACACCTAGAAAGTTGGTATATCCTAAGAATGTGAGATGGTATGGCACATAGGATATAAATAAAGTACATTCAATTGGTTTTCTTTATATTTGTGGCTCTTCCACTAAAAATAGTGTAATGGGAATGACTCATGGTTTCCTCTTCTGCAAATGATGAATGCATGAAGCACTTAAAGTCATTTACGTCATAAGTTCTTCTAAATGATGATGGCTATTTTATTGTTATGGATATCCAAGGATAGCTAGAGACAGTAGAGAAAGCAAGATGGAATTTTCCCACATTGTAACTTGAGAACATAGTCTGTTGAAAAGAAATAGATGATTAGAGACTGAGATTTTGGTCAAAATTCCCATTTCCCAGCCTCTCAAATCAGACTTCTGACTTTATGTGCTATGCTTAAAAGAGCTGTGGTATCTCATGAATAATTTGAGGAATACTGTCAAATAGAAATTTCTGCAATGATAGAAATCCTCTGTACCTTCAGAGATGGTTACTGAGCACCAGAAGTGTGGCTCATGCAATTGAGGATCTGAATTTTTTATTTGATTTAATCTTAATGTAAATTTAGATAGCCATAGGTGGCTAGTGGCTATCTCATTGAACACTTCAGTTTTAAAGGGCTTATTTGTGGGTAGAAAGTACAAATCATAATAGGGAAGATGGCAGGAAATTTTGGGAGTCCACTAACCTCAAAATATTTTATGTCCTAAGTCTTCTGAATATGAAAGCTGGTTTTAAGCAAAGAATAAATAATATAGGACAACAAATGACCCAGAGATCTGAGTTATAGTCTCATGAAATTATAGAATATAAGAGGCTAGAAAAACTATTTCTATCAAATGTCTCATTAAATATTTAAATACAAATTAAATCTTAGATTTTAGTTAACTCATCTGAGATCACCCAGGAACAGAATTGTAAAGAGACATCACTGATTTGATTAAAATTTAAATAAACAATAAGAACAACTAAATGCCAGCTGATAATCATAAGATACCATTAGCTACCTTATAGGTAAGTGTTATTATTATCCTCTTTTGCAGAAAACTCAGAGAGGTTAAGTAATGTTCCAAGGTGTGGTATGTGATTAATAAGAAATGAGTATTTGGTCTTCAGCTCCTGGCCAAAGCTTCAAAACCCTCGTAATTTCCTAAGTGATAAGAGCAATAGAAACATCTTTTATTATATATGGTGTTTGTCCCTGGCTCCTGAAACTGCTCTGGAGCAGTAAAGTTGAAATGAATATCTTGTTATTCATAAGGAGCTCTTTCAACCATATGAGTTTATATTAATGAAGTGATTTTTGGAAAGCCCCTAAAGATGGATGAAGGGCTCATTGCCAGGAGAACCAACCATGTGATTAGAGGGTTGGAACTTTTGGTCTACCCCCTGACTTCCAGAAAGAGAGAAAGGATAGGGGTTGAGTTAATAACCAATGGCCAATGATTTAATCAACCATGCCTATATAATGAAGCCTCCATAAAAACCCTACCCAAAGGGGTTCAGAGAGCTTCTGAGATGATGAACAGATCTGTATTCTGGGAGGTTGACCGACTAACATCTAAGAAGCTCTTATACTCATTTCAATGAGTATAAGATTCAATATACCCCTTTCAAACCTCACCCTATATATCTCTTCATCTGTCAGTTTATATCTTTCCTTTAAAATATCCTTTGTAATAAATCCATAATAGTAAATAAACTGTTTTCCTGGGTTCTATGAGATGTTTTAGCATATTATCAAAACTGAGGAGGGGGTCATGGGAACCCCTGATATGTAGCTAGGTTGGACAGAAGTTGTGGCTAAACTGGAACTTACTACTTGCAATTGGCATCTGGGGGTGGGGGTGGGGAAGCAGTCTTAGGGGACTGAGCCCTTAACTTGTGAGGTCTGTGCTAACTCTGGGCAGTTAGCATCAGAACTGAGTTAAGTTATAGGACATCCAGTCATTGTCTGCCAACAACTGGAAAATTGCTTAGTGTGGAAAAATTTATACATCTCGTGTCAGAAGTGTTGTGAGTAGGGGAAGAAGTGAGTTTGATTTTATAAGGTTATAGAGATGATAAATGGTGGAACTCATAAGCAAACTCATAAGTTTCTTTCACTCTATATGAACTGCCTCCCAGGACAATGAATTCCATAAGATTCGGGATGGAACACTTGGGATCAACATAATGTTGTCTCTGTGGAACCATGGGCCATATTAGATGGTTCACCAGAAATGGATCAAGAACCCATACATAAGGAGAGCTCAATGAGTTGCTTCATTCCAGAGGAGAGAACTAAATGTTATGATTTTGGCCTCATAACAATAAGGAAAAATCATCAATCACATTTAATTGAGTACTTAAGTCATTTTAACTTTTTAGAAATGTTTCTGGATTGAATAAAAACAAGTCACTTTCCAGGTGATCCAGAGGGCTTAATATCCCAAGATGCAGTATTCCCAAAGTGACAAAGACATTTATGTTTTGGTTGTAAGAATGTCTAGGAGTGATGTGTTGGATCTGGCATATACTGGCCTAAAAGACATGATTATTTAATCTCAGGAATTTTACGAGTTGGTCAAACCATATTGGTAGCTTGAAATTGGCAATGCCGGCAGAATTTACACCATGGAAAAGAGCACGTTACAAATAACCAGCCTCCCCAATCTTTGAAAAGCCAGTTGTTAAATATTTACAAGGATACCACTGCCCTTGACAGTCTGTGATTGGTGAGTTACCTAAGTCTGTCTAATAATCAACTTTATTGTATCATCCATCTCCTGCTCCAGCTGGTAGTTTCATTCTATCCTTACGACTTCTTTGTCCCTGTAAATTCTCTTTCCTACTTCTCCCCTGCTCTACCAACAAAAACCGTACTTATCATTTGCCAGAAATTTTCCCCAGAAACTTGAGTTTATGGTTTTTACTATCTTCTGTTATTTCTTCTAATCCTATAGTTAGTATAATGCAGTTTTTCATCTAATCCATTTCACTTGGTTTTATGTATGTTAATCTCTTTTTCCAAATATATGGAAATCATCTTATATTTATTTTTATTGTGTATATCCCACAGCACCAAGCATGGATTTGTGGGTCCTATTTAGTGCTTGACTAAAAAATTTGGAATATAAGGGATACACTGAAAAACTCTGAAGATTTTTTTATTTGCTTTAATCAGTTTTTATTTACTTTGACTTGTCAACATTTAACATCTTAATATCTAACAGGTATCTAGCAAGTCCAGTGCTCTGACTCCTCCTATTCTTTGTCCATTCTTATGGAGAAAAACACATAAACACTCTAACTGGCACCAAACCTACGGAGTCCTTAAGCCTTCCTGCTTGCTGTACTGTATTTCTCTCGTTCCTTTCTTCTACTTCAATACAATACCTAATAGGCATTGCATATTTAACATGTCCAAAAATAAGCTTCTAGTCTTTTTAAAGATTTTTATTTATTTATTTGACAGAGAGACACAGCGAGAGAGGGAACACAAGCAGGGGGAGTGGGAGAGGGAGAAGCAGGCCTCCCGCCAAGCAGGGAGCCCGATGCGGGACTCGATCCTAGGACCCTGGGATCATGACCTGAGCTGAAGGCAGTCGCTCAACCAACTGAGCCACCCAGGCGCCCAAGCTTCTAGTCTTCATCTTTAGAATTAAACCTCACAAAACCATCCCCATCAAAGTTAATAGTAACTTCATTGTATCAGATGGCCTTTTTTGTGTAACCCCCCCCTCCCCATTTTAGTGGCTAAAACCAGAAATCAAATATTTAGCTAACATTTATGTGGGTTAGCAGTTTGGGCTAGAATCAGCTGGGTAATTATTCTACTGCTCTAAGATGGGCTTACTCATGTATTTGAAGTTAACTACCACTTAGCTAGATTGGTTCTGCTTTGAGGGATTGACTGGTTATTATCAGAGACAATGAGGGTGATTGGACCTGTGTGTTTTTAATCATCTGAACTCCTGTCTGGACCTATTTGCATGGAGGCTTAGGGTTTCAGGTGAGCAAGAGTGTTAGCCCCCAGTATGCAAGCACTTTTAAGGTCTTACAGATTATTGTTACATTGACTAAAGCAAGTCACATGAACAAGCATAGGAGTATTGAAAAAAATATCCTTGTATTTAAAATATGTGGATAAAGGAATGCGATAACAAAGTGGGTCCATTTGTGCAGTTAATCCACTCCATCAGTCCTTTATTGACTCAGGCAAAATCGTGGGATTATCCCTGTGCCTCTTTGTCTCCTACTCCACTTCTAATCAAGAAGGAAATCCAATGGGTTTTACCTGTAAAATATAGCCAGAGGGACACCTGGGTGGCTCAGTCAGTTAAGCAGCTGCCTTCAGCTCCGGTCATGATCCCAGGGTCCTGGGATGGAGCCCTGCACAGGGCTCCCTGCTCAGCGGGGAGCCTGCTTCTCTCCTTCTGCCACTCCCCCTGCTTGTGTGCGCTCTCTCTCTGTCAAGTAAATAAATGAAATCTTTAAAAAAAAAAAAAAATAGCCAGAACCCAACCATTTCTTACCACCAGCACTGCTTCCCCATGGTTTAAATCATTGTCATCTCTCATCTAGTTTGTTATATGTTCATAACTAGTCTTCTTTCTTCTGCCTAACTCCAAGTCAATCTGTTCTCAACATTGAGGCTAAAATGATCCTTTAAAATGCAAATCCACAATTACAAAATCAAAAATAAATAAGTAAATAAAATATAAATCAATGTAAATCAGAACACGCTGCTCCTCAAAGCCCTCTGATGATTTCCTAGGCATTGAAAAGCTAAATATGTGAAAAGACCCACATTCCCTATAAATTCTCCTGCACTGATTCCCCTACCACATCCCTTCTATCTGTTTCAGCTCTAACTACACTAATCTTGCTGTTTCTCAAACACACTCGCTATGTCTGCATCAGGGACTTTTTACCTCATGGTCTCTGTCCCTCTAACACTCTGAGCCAGATCTCCATATTGTTCTCCCACATTCTTTTTCAGTCTTTCTATAATCTTCCCTGTGAGACCTTTTGTGATCACTCTATTTAAAACTACAGCCTCTGTCTAAATGTTCTCATGGAAATTATCACCATCTAACTGCTGTACATTTAACTTACTCTGTTTATTGTGTCTTCCCTATCATTAGAATAAGAGCTCGATGAATTGATGTTTGTTTACAACAGTATCCCAAGCATCTAATGTATTTCAGGCACATAGTAGTAAATTAATCAATGCAAGTTTGAATAACCATTGAATGGATCAAATACTAATAAAGGACCAAAATGGTCCTAGGTACAAGGCGTGTAGTAGTGAATGTCAGACTAAGTTCTTGTGGTAGATTGTGTAATTGTTCCTAATTATTTGATGCCTTCCCTCTACGAGGAATAGACTTCTTACTCATTATCATATGACTTGCTGTGTGCATCTAAGTAGGAAGATACCATTCGGTTGACATCAAGGTTAGCCATGCTATTGGTATGACCAATGGTATGTAAGCAAAAGTGATGTATGCCATCGTCAAGAGGAGGTTTTAAGAGCTTATGTCGCTTTCTACCATTATTCTTTTCTGTGTGCCATAAGAATGACATGTCTTAGATAGCGATTGTTTCTTCAATCTGGAATCCAGAATGAATTTTTGTGGAGCAGAGCCTCAGCTGACATACAGCTGACACGTAATATGAACAAACATAAACCTTTGTTTTTTTAAGTCAGTGAAATTATTGTGTTATTTGTTATAATAAAATGACTCAGGAAAAGCTAACATAGTTTCTGACCTTGTGGAGTTTATAGACACAAAAGGAAAGCCATCAAATCTACTGAAATATTTCTATGTTCTACTTAATTAAGTTTAAATCATAAGGGAATCAACTGGACATGGAAACTTCACACACTGTAAAGAAAACAGAATTCAGGTGTCTCTGAAGAATGCTGGGAATCTTGCCCATCTTTCTTAAGATAATGTCTTTATTATGGCCAAACTCACACTTTCTCAAATCTGTTTATTTGGTGTCTTTCTGTTCTTCAGAGACACTCTATGCAGAAGCAAGTCACTGAGATGAGGAGGAACATGTATAGTTGATCAAATTGTTACAGTTTAACGTGGTTCAGGATTCCTATTACATTGAGTCATTTAAAACCTTTACAATTCTCTTTTATTTTATAGATTTTAATCTAGGTAGTTTATTGTGGAAAAAATTTAACATTTCAAATATGAAAGAATCATGGTTTGAACCTAATAGCCCAACTGAATTTCTGTGAGCAGAGCCCCACAACGATTCCAGTGTATAAGCAAGTACTGGGGATAAAACAGCAGGAGGGAATGCACACAACCTCCAGTTAGAAAGAATTTCTATAAGCTTATACCTTGAAGTCCATCCTCAGAGGCCAATACACAACTCATTCCAACAACATGCTTCTTTATTCTTTGTTTGCCTGTGTGCCAAGTTTCACATTTAAACCAAAAGCGATGTGTAACATGTTGTGGCAAAAAAAAACAAAAAAAAAAACAAACAAAGACAAAACAAAAAAAACCCAAAAAACATTTCACATTCATAAAGTTAACTTGTTTCTTAGGTAACTCTTTATTATGTTACTGAGTGTTAAAATGAAAAAAAAAAAAAGTATAATTATGTCCCTGGGAGTGAGCAAGGGAATAAAAATCTGAGTAAAACTCAGTGATAGGAAAAATGCATGATGGAGAGTACTTTAAAAACTCAGTTTCAGATGTAAGCTCAAAGGAAAAGGAGACTATTGGTGTCATGGATTTTGTCACCTAATAGTAATGTCACTCATATTAATTTTTAAATCTTCTGTAAACTTATCTTTGTAGGGAAGGTCCTTCAAGGAAAGATATTCCTTGAGATCAAAATTTCTTTTTTTCCTTCAAACATAAAATACCTCATATATTTCACATATACATGGTAATTAGAAAATAACATTTAATCAATAACTGTTTATGTTTTTAAGAATTTTATGTAATATTTGAAACTTAAAAGGGAATGTATGTAGCTTCTATGTAAATTATGAAGTAGAATAATAAAAGGAATCCTCAGGGACCAACTACCTAACACGAGCTAGTCATTTTAAGATAATGCTGTCCCTACCATCTTGCTCCTTTTTTATCTCATACCCCTCTAACCCCAACCCCCAGAGATAAGCACATTTCTGGATTTTGGTTTATTATTTCCTGATAACTAACTCTTTGCCAAATGCCTGCTATTTATTCTCTTACCATATTTGAGGGAATGGCATGCAAAAACTCACTGCATAAAGACCTCCTCTTTTTCCATCTCGTGCCCTACTCTTATGTATCTGTCTTAGTCTCTTTGGTCTGCTATAACAAATACCATATGCTGGGTGGCTTAAACAACAGAAATTTATTCCTAATGGTCATTGAGGCTGGGAAGTCAAAATCAAGGTGCCAACATGGTCAGGTTCTGGTGAAGGCTTTCTTCCGGGGTCACAGACAGCTGTGTCATCACATGGCAGAGAACGAGGAAGCAAACTCTTCCTTCTCTTTTCCTATAAGGGCACTAATCCCATCACAAGGATTCCACCCTTATGTCCTAATTACCTCCCAAAGGCTCCATCTCCAAAACCATCACATTAAAGCTTAAGTTTCCAACATATGAATTTGGGGGGGACACAAACATTCAGTCCATAACAGCACTTGAATGAATGAATTATTATCATTAAAATAATACAAATTTTCAATCATAATAATGTTGGGGTTAAATGACTGGCTATGATCTTTACTAATCTTCACAACTATATGAACCAGACAGAAAATGTGTAATTTTATCTCTAATTTAGAATAGATAGTATTGATTGACAAGGAGGATAAGTGATGTTTTCAAAGTCATGTTGATAGGGGCATGGCTATGTCTAGGCCCCAAGTTACCTGACTAATATTTTGGTGGTGAATAATCAATGAGTTCCTATTATGTACCAAGAATTATAATTAGCTTTTTCCAACAAAGTGATGAAGTATATACAGTTACTATCCTCAGTTTTATGTGGAGGAAACTGGGACTCAGAGAGGTTAAGCAATTCATCCATGATCACACAGAAGGAATGTGGTGATGCTGATATTTATGGCAAGATTTATATGACTATAAAACACATTCTCTTAACCACTTAACTGTCTCACTCTCAAGTGATTTTGCCAAGTTGTTTCTTTTTTTTATATACTAAACACAGACATGAGAGGATTTCAGTGAAGGAGGGCTCAATATACATTAATGTAAAAGGAAAATTTTTTCAAGGAGAAAGTATAAAATTTAAAGGAGCTGGAAAGAATATAAAAAGAGAGGGTATCATAAATGAAGTAAAAAAGATGAACAGTACCATAATTAAGAACAAAAAAATAAGCAAATCTTATGGGGTGATGACTAAGTAGCTTAGTTATCATCTTTACAACTCAGGAGCCATGGGCCCTGGGTAAATCATGAATAATTTTGTCCATTACTTGACTAGTTCTATGTATGTACCAGGATTCATATCTTCGTTCAGATAATCTACGCAGTAGCATCATAGCATGTCTAAACTGAACCTCAGCCATGATCACTGGCTCCCCCTTATTCGCATAGCCCTTCATTTCATAGGGATAAACCAGGTGCCCTAATCATTTATGCTTGAACAAAAGTCACTGTAAATGTCTTCTTTAGAATTTAAACAACTGAATATTAAAATCACAAGTTCTCTTTGTTTACAAATTTTTAAAGTGTATTCATTAATCAACCAATATTTCGTAAGTACCTAGCTTATGTCAGACACTTCTACGCTCAGTGAAAAAGGTAGCTATGATTCTAGCTCTTGAAAACCTCATAGTGTAGTCAGGGAAGCAGGAATTAAACAAATAATGTAATTTGAATGTTATAAAAGGAGTTCAAAATAGCATGGGAATACAAGAAAAGGTGATATTTTCTCACTGGAAACTCATGAAACAACTTCAATATTAAATATCTCATGATTCATTGCAGTCATGCTTTTTGGAACTTCTGACAAAATCATTAGTTGTGTTTTTATTCCAAATATGAATTCACTCATTTTATCAAACTAAGTTCGCAGGAGTCAGCTACTATGTAAAACCAGTGATATTTATAATGATGCCATTTATAAAAATCATGCTGAAACTCAATGTTAAAGCATTTAGAAATCTCAGATATAAAACTATTGGGAATAGTTGAAAATGGAGAAAGGAGAAATACTGTCTGATGGGGCAGGACAGACTTTTTGGATTAATGGAAGCAGAGAAAATAAAAACACAGAGGCCTTTGAGCCTCATTCTCCTGCCCAGGAGGAGGAAACGTTTTGAGGTGAGTGTGTGGGGAGCATGGAACTTTGTACAGGAACACATGGAGGACTGATGTGAATGTGTAGATGTAGCATTTCTGTGTACTCCAGAAATTCCTTGTATTTTTTCTGTATATAAAACCGAGAATGGTATTATATGATTTTATGCATTGGTCAGTCATTGCCTAAATTGTTGGATTGTGAAGTCAAAAACCAAGTTAAACACATGTGCAGTTTTAAAAACCACATTCATAAAAATGCATCCCAGTTTGAGGGAGTTGGGAATAAAAAGGATTCCTTCTCTGTCTTTGTGGTTACAAGGCAAAGAGACTCTACTCCCAAAGAGAAAATTAGATATCCTTATGAAAAGGGCATGAATCGTCAAATTATTTTTCCATTCCTTAAAAATCATAATACTCATTGATAAAACATTTTGACCTAGTAATTAATCTGTATATCTGCCAGGAAATGTCCACCATCAATTTTGAATTCAACAGATTTTTCGAAAAGCCTAAAGACTGTACCCTCAATAAATCTTTACGGATATGTTAACCAATTAATAATTGATAATGTGAACATGCTCAGAATTTTCTCAAGGGAGGTGAGAGAAAGATAATAATTCATAAAGTATTTTATAATAATTATAGAGAAATCAAGGTTGACATCTTCTTCTATGCTGTCAGGATGATCAGATACAGTTTATTGTTCCTCCTATTTAAGCTTTGCCTGTCCAAATATAGCCACCATACTTAGACATGATTTGAAAACTGAAACACTGTAAGGCATTAGCTAACTGTTTAAGTGAGTAATTTGGGAATTCTTCCACACCTCCAGGTGGGAAAGTTATCAATGATCTTACAGTAGATCCTGTCGGCAGGCATTTGAGATTTTAACATGGGGAGAAGAAAGTATTGGTAGAATTAAGTAAAGTAGGGAGAATGACATTCATGAAAATGAGTCAACATTTCATTTCTTGAGTTTTAAAATCTAAGATTTGAAGAAAGGATGGGTGAGAGAATACATTCCATAGTTCCACAGTTACTTTTGTGCTTTCCACTTCCTTTTGTGCCTAAATGCGTTTGTTTTAGCTTTTTCTTCTTCATGTTCATCCTCTCTTCTCCCTCTGCCTTATAAATTAACACTCCATCTCCAAGATGGAGTAGTAATTGCCTTTAATATTATTGTGTTATAGATATTAATTATCAATACTGGAGACGTAGGTCTTACTATGCCCATTTTATAGATAAGAAATCAGTAACCCAAAGAATCTCAACAACTCACCAAAGTCAAATAGCAAGTGGCAGGACCAGGACCTACTCAAATGGCCTCCTCACTATACCCCTGTAAATCCTTCTCCAACCACAGGTTTCCCCTTCTTCTGACAGTTACCTTATTTTTCCAATTAGTTTAAGAATTGACCTTTTGGATTTGAATTCCCGTCACATTACTTTTAGTGCATACAGTGTCTTCCTTCCAACCTCCTCCCGTCGTGCCCCATCTTTATATTGTTGGCTGGATAAGTATATACACTCCCACAGATACAGATTTTCACCCACATAGTCCCACCTGTGGTTTCCTTATATTATGCTGTCCTATTATAAAAATTAATCATGAAACATGAGATTAATGATTTCTTTACTCTGCTAGTTTTGGAAGTGAGAATATTTGAATATGGAATATATTTCAATTAAGGGCTAACCTGAAACATATACAATAAATCTTGATTACCTATGTGAATGTCTAAGATAAGCACAAATATCACCAACTCCATGGTTTGAATTTTATCTTAAAATCTTTGTAGAAAAAAAATGTATATAATAAAGATGATTAAGTGGCCTACAATTAGAGAGATGGATCTTGTTACATTTCACTGCATGACATTTTTTTCTTGTTTATGTGACCAAAATGGTAAGAGTAGGCAGTATAAATATGAGCACATATGATTTCATCAGTGCCTTTCTAGTTATGTGATTTATAGTGAACATGTGTGTACAAGTACACATCTGTGTGTGTTTGCTGCATATTCTTAATCTGGTAGCTATATAAGATGGTTCTGTAACTTCCTCTTGAGAAAGTCTCTATCCAGATGCTTTACATAGGATTCCACCCCTAATGTCAGGGTTAGGACAGGCAAGTGGGAGACTCAAGTCTGACCAAATGAAATAGAACATTCTCTTGAATACAGTAATGGCTAAGTGATGAGTACCCAAACAAAGCCATTGAGATACAATGTGATGCTTCCTGGAGCCAATGAAAGAGAGACAGAGACTATTTCCCATTAGACTTAAACCTGAAAGGCTGGAGGGCTGAGAACAAAGCCAGTATAGTATATTTAGAGCCAAGACATTCAGAGAAAATAAGTCCTGTTGACAGCATTTGAGGCTCTGGATCAAGCTGCACCTGAAAACTTACAGCTGGACATTTCAGTTACATGAGGCAATAAATTTTTTTGTGTTGTTGTTTAATCCAGTTTGAATTGCATTTCCTGTCATCTGCAAGAAATAATATTAACCAATACAAAACAGATGACTTGGATACAATGACCTAACGGAACCCGGTTTATATTACTAGCTTTAAAACTCAGAATTTTCAGAGAAGGATTTCTGTTTTGCATAGAAAATGAAAAATAGTTTGAAGAAGGGGGTATGTGGGGAGAAAAGGAGCCAAAAGAGTACTCATGTCTATACTGACATTGGACATCAATAACAATAATATTTATAAAGGAATTCACTATTTAAAATGGCAAGCAAGTCAGATGTGGTCCCTGTGCTCAAGGGGCTTAGTGGAGCAAATGCCAATAAGAGATTTGACAGATAAGTAAGTAGAGTTTGATGGTTTAGGTAAACATAGTTTTGATGAGGGTTAAATTTAGGAGGGTTAAATTATACAATGAAAACACATGGGAAGTTTACCTGAAACAATGCATTCGGGCTGTCACCAGGGGATTTGAGGAATAAACTTAAGTGAACAGGGATGGGAGGGGGGTCAAAAGGATTAGAACTTGAGCCAAATAAGTATGAGGAAGACTCTATGCCAGGAAGTGAAGACCAACTTTAAAGGATTTAAAGTCCCAGTGGAACAGCCAAAAAGAAGTGAAAGGTACTTGCAAAGGACAACTTGACCTGCTGGACCAAAGAATCTATACAGGGAGGTAAGGAAAGTCAGGAGGCTGCCAGTGGATAGAGAACGAAGGGAGAAATAAAAAACTGGAAGGTCCCAATGAAGATTTAGAACAGGGAATGCAGTAACTGAGAAGGATTTATTAGAGTGAAAGGTATAGAATCATGATTCCAGATAAGGCAAGTTTGTGGAAATGGCACTTCAGGGTATGGTAGAGAAGGTTAGTTACCAAGGTAAAATGGAAGAAAAGTTTCTTACAAACGATAAAGTTAAGAGCTCAACAGTGTTAGATAAGTTACCCATAATATTATTTACATCACCCAGTTTGATAGCAGTAATTGGAGTGAAACAAAAAACCAGTCTTACAGAGAATTAATAATATTTGCATATGAAAGACAGCAGGAGGCAAATAAAATATTAAGAGCTACTTATTATTGAACACAGAAAGTATTAAGCAAATGCTGAATATTTTGCTTATCCATATTATTTTAACTAAGATTCACTTTATCCCTGTCAGGGAGGTACTTGATACTTTTGATTTTATAAATGAGGAATTAAACTTAGAGCAGAGTGATTAAGTAACTTGCCAAAAGTCACATGGTCGGGATTTGAACACATGTATTTTGACTCCGGAATACATACTCTTAACATAAATGCTCTGGTGTGAAGTCAATAGAGTGAAGGAAGTAGCATGGGAAAATAAAGGAAACTGACTCCAGCAGGAGTTTTAGAGGCATATTAGACAATAATTTACAGAGAAAAAAGAGGGGTATTTACCAAGCAGTACGGAGATGCCAGTAAGATGGCATCATTTGATTTCACATTTGAGAGTGAGAATCTGGTCCCAGGACTGAACCAATAGTCTTCGGACCATTGTTATTTTTTTGTTTGTGTTTTGCAGATATAGACCCTGTGGTGGACAGGGTACAGTCTTGAGATAAGAAAAATCAATTTGCACCTTAGATTCCTTGCAAATAATTTACCTCCCCATAGCTACTACCCTTGGTAGTCTTTTCCCATACTGATTATGTTCCTGGCCATGGGACAATAATCAACATGACTGTGACCTGATTTAACCAATTGGGCAAAACCAGCATGATTTAAGGAGAGACTTTAAAAGTGCTTGCTCATCGAGATTTTCTCTCTCTTGTGGCTCTTGGAACCTTGCAATGATCACTGTGTGAAAAGCCCTGCTAGTCTGCTGGATGAAGAAGTGCTTATGTCCCTTGCTTATTAATCATATGCTTAGATTCATTAATCTTACAGTTTATTTTTCTGAGTTTTAAATAGTTACTTCTAGTACCTTAAGAAGTAATAGACAGTTCTAGTTTTTCTACTTAGATTTTTCTTTAATATTTTTCTTGTTATTCCTTCAGTTGCAACTCTTTGAACCTCAGTTTTCATGTTTGTTGACATAATAAAATCTCATAATCTCATTTGTGAGGATAAAATAAACAACAAAAGGAATCGATCAGCATAATCTTTGGCATATAACTTGTGCTAAATAATTCATTATATACTTTATTAATGGGCACAAAGCTATAGAGTTTTTCACCATTCTTACTACATTTCAACATTTCAGAATAAATACTGGTTATAATAATCATTTTGGAAATGCATGTCTTTTCTCTGTAAAGGGATTTCAAAATTTTAAAGAAAGCTTCAAGGTTGATACTCAATTGATATACTGTCAATACCCCATATTAAAATTAAAGAAATTAAATGATAGTTGGTAAGGTTTTTGGGTTCCATTTAGAGTATCTCAGTCTTTTATATTTTTCAAAATGTTATATACATCTTTATATTTTAAATATTAAAAGTAGTCAACTGTGTTTAAATTACTAAATACCCATCCATGCTACCAGGAAATGTAAAACATTATATAAATATCAATTTTATGGATTGCAAAAATAACTTCTAAACCACATTAATTTTCTAGATTGCATACAGCAAATGCAACCATCTGTTTCAAAGTAGTGAGATAATGATGTTTAGCTCGTATGATTTGTGATTATTAGAGGAGCTAACATAAGCCAACGATGATCCTTAGGGCATAAGAGGAACTCACAGAGGGACACTCATTATTATTATCATCCTTATTATTCCAGCTTTATTATTTAATAGAATCATCACAGAATAATTCCGTTAGAATACTACTGAAATATGATAAATATGAAGTAAATGTCAAAATGAAAGTTAATAAGCTAGTGAGTTATATTTAAATTGTCCCTGTAGAACTTTTTCTCTAATTTCTTTTCATCAGTATGATTTAGGGTTTGCCTTTTCCTGAAGGGTCTTTGCATATTTACATTTTCTGTACTTATTAAAATGGTGACCAATAATATGTTTTTTTCTGTGCATGAAATATAATAACAAGCCTTACTATATTGTACTTATTTATAAAATTTTAAAACCTTCATTAATTATTATAATACCTCTCAATCACTCTAATGTTGTCAATGCTTTAACAAGGTGAGCTACACAGAATAGCTTTAGAAGTTTAAGAAACTAACAATTAACATTTTTTTTGGATAAACAGGTAAAAGGAATTTAGAATGCAGTTGGATCACATAAAATATGTTTGGAAATATACATATTTACTATTTAGCAATATCATTTCTTTTTGACTTTCATGT
This sequence comes from Mirounga leonina, assembly GCF_011800145.1. NCBI lineage: Eukaryota > Metazoa > Chordata > Mammalia > Carnivora > Phocidae > Mirounga > Mirounga leonina. Next base: position 31,039,089 of record NW_023270739.1, read on the forward strand.
AAAAATTTACCTACATAGTTGTAATTGTATGAATGTCAGATTTAGAGAAAATAGCAGTAACTACTTGTTTTTGAATTCAGGATGGCATGCTGAATGATTTTCATATATCTTGTGTTTAATAGGATAGGGTATCTGTTGTTTTATTTTGACAGCTATAGAAAACTCCATTTTTGATTAAGTCTTTCATATCATTCCCTGGGCTAAGTATAAATATTTTTAATTATAAAAGCTAGACCATTTTAAATTTTGGAATACTAATCATTGAGGGAAGATTTTCACTCCGTCTCTTTCTCTTTTCTTTTTTTAAAGATTTTACTTATTTATTTGAGAGAGAGGGAGACAGAGAGAGCAGAGGGAGAGGGAGCTGGGAGCCGGACATAGGGCTCGATCCCAGAACCCTGGGATCATGACCCAAGCCAAAGGCAGACGCTTAATTGACTGAGGCACTCAGGTGCCCCTGTTTGCTCCATCTCTTGTGTTAATTTTACAACTAGCATTTATTCATAGTATTTTTATATTTTTATAAACTATTTCATTTCATATTTTCAGAGAACTCAAGATGAACTGTTTTCTATCTGGTCCCAGGACTGAACAGTAGGAACTAGAGGAGAGAAAGGTCCTGAAAAAAATCAGAATGAATGCTCAGTCAAATGCTTCGTAGCCACTAAACTAGCTTAATCATTTTGTGCTTTTAAAATATGGAAGTGGAAGATATATACAGACTTTCTTCCCCGTTCTATAATTTACAGCACATTTAGACTGTGATCGTTGCTATACAATCAGAAAAAAAAAAAAAAAAAAAAGAACAAAGTCCTGCCAAGGAAAATAGAATAACAAACTAAGATTAATTATAGAAAAACATACATCATTATTTTAAAATTGGTTCAATTAAGTAGACAGAGAAATATGCCAATAATGAACACTAGGTAATATTTCATTTTGTATTTTTCCTTCCCTTGGTTTTCCTATTAAATGGAGACTGATGATATAAACTAGATACTCTAGTCTTAGTATGTCTTCCTTCCTCTGTTTCAAAGTAAAAAATACAAACAAATATACAAACTAAAATTAATATATTATCTGTAATGCTCAGGGTTTAGCCCAGAATAATCTTTTATTCACCTCCCAGATATGTGAAAGTGGCATGTCTTATTTCCTAACATGAATATTTTATGGAACAAAAGTCCTAGGACGTCCTCCAAGACCAAAAGGTTCAGGGTGGGGAAATGATTCTATGGTTGAATGCTATTCTTTTCTTGAGTAGTCATGGTTACATTTGTCCACTGAAGATACCTAGAGCTCTTTTAATTTGATAAAGAAGCTGATATAGTTTTGTTAACCAACTCTTTCTCAACCTAAACCTGGTTCAGGGTATTTCTTTTTATATTCTTTTTTATATTTTCTCTCTTCACAGTATTATTTGGGGGTAAAGTGGGCTGTGGGGTCAGAATGCCTAGGTTCAAATCCTGGCTCTGCTACATTCTACATGTGCCAACACAAGTTATAAAACATTGTTTAAGTAACGTTGCTAAGAACAGTTTAGATTTACAGAAAAATCGTGAAGATGATATAGAGAGTTCCCATATACTCTGCACTCAGCATTCCGTTTTTGCATCTTATATTAGTATGGTACATTTGTTATAATTAATGAACCAAGATTGGTACATTACTGTTAACTAAAGTCCATATTTTGTTGAGATCCTTATTACTGAACTTTTTTTTTTTTCTGTTTGAGGAGCCTACTGAGATTACCACATTACATATATTCATTATGTTTCCTTAGGCTCCCCTGGACTAACAGCTTCTCAAACTTTTCTTCTTTTTATCATCTATCTTGGTAATTGTAAGGAGTACTGGTCCTTCGTCTCTCAATTGGGTTATGTCTGATATTTCTTCCAAGATTAGACCAGGTGCCCCCGAATGTTAGATTTTGAGATGCAAGTCCAGTCTACTTTTCCATTTTGTTCGATGAAAAGAGAATGGACTTCAGATCTGTTATAAAACTTCAAATTTTTTAATACAATATATGTTAAAAAAAAAAAGAAGAAGATAGCAGGAGGGGAAGAATGAAGGGGGGGAATCGGAGGGGGAGACGAACCATGAGAGGATGGACTCTGAAAAACACACTGAGGGTTCTAGAGGGGAGGGGGGTGGGGGGATGGGTTAGCCTGGATGGGTATTAAAGAGGGCACATTCTGCATGGAGCACTGGGTGTTATACACAAACAATGAATCATGGAACACTACGTCAAAAACTAATGATGTAATGTATGGTGATTAACATAACAATAAAGAATTTTAAAAACTTCTCATTTTTTATATACAATTTTATTACCTTTCCTTCTCCTTCCTTCATGTTACCTCTATTTGACTCCTTTATTTAAGTGAAATAGACAATCACTGACTTTTTGAGTTTATCATCATTAGTCATTATCTACACCAATATTATATTAATTGTATCTTTTACTCTATGCATCAGTTGAGAGTAATCTACAGTGTACCAGTTTTCTTCACTATATACTGTTTCCTTAGGTAGAAAGAATAAATCTTTTTTCTTTTTTTCTTTTCTTTTTTTTTGCACTTGTATGCTTCACTGAAGATGAAGGCTATAGGACAGTGGAAAAAAACATAAGCTTTGAGTCAGTTTTGGGCCCTAACAATTCAGCCAATTACTAGATTTGCTTTTTTTTTTTTTTTTTTTACACTGGGGTTTAATTTCCCCATCTGCAAAATCACAGTAATTGTATGTGACACTCAGAATCTTTATGAGAAATATAAGAGAAATACATATGTAAATGGGAAGTATGGTCACTGGCACATAGTATTATTGAAAAGAGGACAAATGAATATAACATTTATTAAGGGTTTATTTATTATGTGTCAGACACTATGCAGACATTTTTAAATAATGACAGCATCATCCACAAGTGCCTCCACCATGACTGATGCGTAGACGGACAGATACAAAGAACAATACAGGTTTGTGAAAGAGGTACATCATGAAGATAGCTGCATAGAACAGGGGACAGGACAGTTTCTCACTTCCCAGGTGCTTTTGGAAATTCCCTGATTTGGATGATGGACATTTAAGTAGCTCTTTTTTTTATTTTGCCATTCTTAAGGGTGTTTTAGTTTTAATGCCCTTTCTATGTCCTCAAGCTTTGGCTACATGACTGCCTACAAGTTATCAGTAGCTGTTTTGAATTCCATTAGCCCGAGTGACAGTTATAAGAACGGGTGAAACAGGTCTATGTTCCCACCCTGTTTCACCCTTTATAGACTCAGGCCAAGGCCCTTTCTGGTGTCTATTCTTACAAACTTTATAAGTTTGTGTTATACCTATTAAGAGATGAATAAACTGAGTCATATAGGTTATACTAGTTCCTCAGTAACAGTATAATTGAATTTTAAACTTATTTCAATCTGTCTGTAAAGCCTTGTTTTTTAACACACTCTGGAAAATATCAAGTAGTAATAACCTCCCATTTTCCCATTAACATGGTTGACTCATAAGAAATTTAAACTTAGTTTTCTTTTTTTTTTTTTTTTTGAAAATATTTTATTTATTTATTTGACAGAGAGAGACACAGCGAGAGCAGGAACACAGCAGGGGCAGAGGAAAGGGAGAAGCAGGCTTCCCGCCAAGCAGGGAGCCTGATGCGGGGCTCGATCCTAGGACCCTGGGATCATGACCTGAGCTGAAGGCAGACGCTTAACGACTGAGCCACCCAGGCGCCCTAAACCTAGTTTTCAAGTTAGCTTTCTTAAAAGATTGTTTTCTATAAGTGGGCTACAAATTGAAAAGCATTAGAGTAAATAATAAGTATAAAGTTTTTTTTTTCTTTTTAATGTGAACAAATAACAATACTAAGGATGAAACACTGGTTAGATTTCATTGTACATTGGTAAGCACATTCGTACCTATTTTATTGTGTACAAAGTTCTTAAGCAATCTTTCAGACTTGGTTTCTGCATTTCTGAAAATAAGAACACAGAACAATCAAATGAAGTGAGATGATTAATTGCTTTGAACCTCACAGAGTATAATGCAGTCATAGAAAAATTGATTTTTTTATATGTTTAGAAAAAGGAATGTATCTTTAAATATAAGCTGAATGTCCAAGAAGATTGCAGTATTCTTGAATTCTAGACTTTGAAAAGATATGTGTTAAATGGGAGGCCATAACCTATTTAATATAAAGATATATATTTTATAAAGATTGTAGACTCATCAAATATTCCTTAGCATTTCAGAGATTTTGAAAAATGTTGGCCTTTTGGGACTACTAAGGGTATGGCATTTCATATTCTGCAAAGCAATATTGGCCTTAAATTGAACCATTTATTTTGTCCTTGTTAAATGTCACAGTTGTCCTTTCCCTTGAGTTATTAGTTTTATCACCTACAATTTCTTTTCAGGAAAAACTGGTGGATAACATAATGGACCAAAATAGAGAACTGATTTAGTCTGAGTTCTGGACAACTAGTAATTGGAGACCAATAAAATAACTTGGTCCCCAAAAGAGCTATTTAAATCTAGGATTCTGGAGTTGTAAAGAACTGATCCTATTGAATCAGAATATATACTGAAACACAAAAGGCTTCTTGCTTCATCACAGAGGCCAAAAGCCCACCAAATATTCTTAGGCCATGGCTATGGAAATTTCTTATTTGTTTAAAGCTTTATAAAACCAGATTATTCTCCATTAATGAATGACTAATTATTCCCTAAAAGCAACATATCTCTCCATAATCATGGTCATAAACTTCAACAATATAGAAGGCATTTGGTATGGTTTGTAGGCCAAATCCATCAATCATGGCTTGAGACATATTACATTTTTACATCCTCTTTCTTTTGGCCCAAGCTTTGTTTCCTTTGAATGCAAATCTCTTAACATTTTTTTGTGTGTAAACAAATTTATTGAATCCCTTTTCATAGTGACTTTTGAGAAAAGAATGGAGGAAAATATCCACTCTCTAGAGAAGGAATAGGAAGGAAAGGCATAGGACTGAGCTATGGACAACTAGGGAACACAGAGAACAAGCTAGATAATTAAAATCCACTAAGACCATACTTTTTGATTGATAATCAAAAAGGAAAAAATGAAAATAAAGAACGAGGAAAACTCAATATAGACTGAGACAGTTTTCAATATGAAACCTAGAGTCAATGATCACAATTGCCAGGAAATGAGGTGCAAGGCCTATATTATTCATGAAAGATAATGTGTTGGACAAGATGTGTTTGATTCAGAGGATACCAGAAGCAACGGTTGACCCTGAGGGGAATTACTGGCAGAGACCAAATGAGGAGATCAGAACTTTCAGCTGACCATGCCAGAATACAGAGCTCAGTGAAATCCTAGCAGGGAACTGGAGGAGGATGATAAGCCAGTAACTTAGTCAACATTGGCTGCACCCAAGGGATGGGTAGGGGAGCTGCAACCCAGTGCTCTTAAGAGCTGAAGAAAGTAAATTTAACTCATCTCTCATTAAATCCCACAAGATACCCAGGAGAAGAATGAGAAGTCTTGTTCCAAATCCCATCTTACACACATGGGAAAGTAACTCTTAAAGTACCATTAAGCAGTGCTGAGCATTTCAGGCACTGGCAATGTCAGCTGATATAAATTATGAAAGATTTTAGTACACATCCTGTCAAGTAAAGAAAAGGCAAAGATTGAGAAAATCTCTGAATCCTAATATCTCACCTTCATTTCTGTGAAACTATTAATTTTGTCAGGGTTTATATAACCCTCAGTATAGTAAACATGATGTAGAGAAATGGGCAGTAAAACCAGGCCAAGGAATATGTGAAAATAAATGCCTTAAATTCAAATTAAAAATAATCTAAGGATAATCATCAGATTAGTGATTGAGAACAATGACAGCTATAGAAAATAAACATATTGAATAGAAGTTTTTGAAAATATTCTATAAGAAAAAAATCATTTTATTTACTGAGATTATCTTAAATATATAGAGGATAGACTTTTTTCAATTTTGTCATTTTTCAAAGTACTCACAAAAGTATTTTTTCTCCACTCAGCCTGCCAATATATAAAAATATTCTTTAGCAAATAATAGACGATATACCTTTGAGAAAATTCATACATCTTGGAGAGAAAAATGATGCTAGTGCCTCCCTAGATTTCAAATCAGAGAAAAAAATGAATAATATGACATGAAAATATAAAAATTACAATACTAAATCACAGACTTTGTGCATTAATATCAAGGAAGTGACTGGAAATTTGTTGAATCTTTAGAATAATTTCTGAATGCTCTGGAAAGAGTGGAGTATAACAAAAATATTTAGAATTTGGAACTGGGCAGCTGTATGACCATTGCTGAATTGCTTATTATGTTCCCTTCTTTAGTGTAAATGAGGAAAATATCTACATCTAAATACTTCGAATATTAGAAAATAACAATGCATACTAGGAACCACATCATGAGCTTATTATGAATATAAACAGGATCCTTCATCTGTAGCCACTGGATAGGGCCCTTCAAAAAGGTGGTTGCATAAGACCTTTATAGAATAGATAGGAAGAGAAGGGCATGTAAGTTTGGTCCACTAATCATGCCTGCCTGGTATCAGAGCAACAAGAGTAAAGGCTATGCAAGAAGTTGGCTGTATCATCTCCTAAATTAGAAATTAATGGTTTCCTGTACACATATGGGCCCAGAAAAGGGAATCAGCTTAGAGTTTTCTATTAAAAAGAAACTTCCCAAAAGGATTCTCTGGAGTGACATCATGATTCTAACAAAGAGGCAATCCAGATGTCAGAGCTAAAGAGAGGACTCAAAGTTACTGGCAGAAAGAGGCAAAGACCACAACCTGCATTAAGCAAACTGTAGAAGATGCCAAGAGTTGAAACTCTGAGGACTTGGTGACATTTCCCCCAACAATAGTGGAGATGGTGGTTTAGCACTCCTGTTACTATATGGCTCTTTGTATAATAGAGGCTGAAAAGCTAAAACTTACATTTTCCACATTCCTCTGTGGCTCAGTTGCAGATAAAATTTAGATTTGGCTAACCAGATGTATTTGTGGGGGACGGTGAAGTCAGAAGTAGGGTGGAGCTCCAACTTCTGCTGGTTCTGCAGTTTCTACTGACATGTGCAGTCACAGAAGCCATTGTTTTTCTTTATAGCAGCAGCATCAGTCACTAACTTAGGGATGCCAAGAGGGAAGACATGGGACATCCATTTTGTTGATGTCACACATTTCTGGAGCATACAGCTTCCTGAATACGATAGGCTTCTGATAATTTTGATTTTGATTGAAGTCACAACAATGCCAACAGTCTCTGAATTACAGATCAGGAGGTGGCAATTCAGGGTCTGCCTTCTGTGATTTATAGCTTAGGAGACATTCCTAAAAAGTACTTTAAGAGTTTGCTCCTTTTTCCTGCTCCCTTCATCCTGTGATAACATTTGATAACTACTAGAAGTTGTCATGGGCAACAGGCACTCAGGGACATGGTGGTGTGAGATTGGTTATCTTCCAGGCTGAGTTTGAAGTCACTGATGTCCTCATGAACACGGGAAAATGGAGACTGGCATTTTTATAAGACATTATGGCAAAAACAGTTACCTTAACTAGCCTATGGGGCTGAAACAGAATGCCTCTTGAAGTCAAGTTTTTAATAGGCTGAGGGTCTGCTACAATAGATTATCATGGCAAAAATAAGAAACACAAAGATATTACAATAACATAACTGCTTCGAATTGTGCTAGGAACTTAAACACAAAAAGAACAAACCCAGGGCATAGTCAAAAAACTGAGGGGGGGTCCTGTGTCTGTCTTTATTCTCACCTCAGATCATGTGAGGTACCAAATTAACACAGACTTGCCTTGCCTTTTATTTGAGAATTAGGGCTTTGTTTGGCATTGAGGGGGCACAACATCACCTCTGTGGTACTCTTAATCATAAGGAAGTAATACACAAACCCAAAGTGAGAAGTCTACAAAATAACTGGCCTTCACTCTTCTAAAATGCCAAATTCATGAAAGACAATGACTGACAAACTGTTTCTGATTAAGGAGGCTATAGAGACACAAAAACTGAGTGCGTGTGTGATCCTGATTGGACCATGGGTTAGGACAGAACATAAAAAGACATTATTGGGAGAATTGGCAAAGCATATATGATCTGTTAACGAGGTAACTGTATTAGATTAAATTTTATAAATTAATAAATTTGCTCCTATTTATTAATTATAATTACTAAATATGTTTATATTTATTAATTGTATTTAGGGTAAATTAGGTTAAATAAACTGATTTTCATAATTGTACTAGGATTATGTGTGAAAATATTCTTGTTCTTACAAAATGCATACTGAATATCTTGTAATGTGGCATGTACATCTGTGATTCTAAAATCATTCAGAAAAATCATATGTAAGTACATATATGCATTTATATATGTATGTTCAAATTTGAATGCCAATTAATATAAAAAGATAAACATAGTTAAGTGACTGGTATTTGCTGTCTAGAACTTCCTATTTTTTTTAAAGATTTTATTTATTTATTTGACAGAGAGAGACACAGCGAGAGAGGGAACACAAGCAGGGGGAGTGGGAGAGGGAGAAGCAGGCTCCCCGCAGAGCAGGGAACCGATGCGGGACTCGATCCCAGGGCCCTGGGATCATGACCTGAGCTGAAGGCAGTCGCTTAACCAACTGAGCCACCCAGGCGCCCTAGAACTTCCTATTTTTAATAACACATTTATGTTGCCTTAAATAAATATTTATGTAATGTTCTTGTCTATTTAGGCATTCAAAAGCCCACAGTATTTCATCTAGTGCCAATAAATGGCACTGTTATGATCTTGAAGTGCCTGGGTATAGGTCAATCAGTCCAGCAGCTGACTCTTGATTTCAGCTCGGGTTATGATCTCTGGGTCGTGAGATTGAGCCCAGTGTCTGGCTTGCCCCGTGTCTGGCTCCCATGGAGCTTGCTTGGGATTCTCTTTCTCCCTCGCCCTCTGCCACTCCCCCAACTTGCCTCTCTGTCTGTCTGTCTGTCTCTCTAAATAAATAAATAAATCTTTAAAAATAAAAAATTGCTGTTATGACTTTGAGTAATAAATGGATATGTAATACTTTTGGTTAACCAACGTAAGTAGTTATATTTTGGTCTGAATAATTTTAATAATATTCCAAGGCAGAATACTAGGAATATATAAGTATAGTCTAAAACGTCTAAGAATCATTCCACAAATTAATAGAAGAAAACAAGTAATGTGAATTTTAAAAATTACACAGCATTCCACTAGGAAAAAAATCTTTTTAAAACTTATTTTTAGTATTTTAAAAATTAGAATGAATTGGGAGAGCTGGATGGCTCAGTCAGTTAAATGTCCGATTCTTGATTTCAGCTCAGGTCATGATCTCAGGGTTGTGAGATCGAGCCCTGTGTTGTGCTGCGTGCTGGGCATACAGCCTGTGTGAGATTCTCTCTCTCCCTCTCCCTCTGCACCCCGCCCCCCCCACTGCTGTTCATGCTTGCTCTCAACCTCTCTAAAAGAAACAAAACAAAACAAAACAAAAAAACTAGACTGAATCATTGAAACTATTAATCAATATTTTTGTAATTTCCATCCATATGTGATAGAACACAACATAATATTATTTTACTCAATTTTTTTCTAATCATAATATTGTGATTAGAGTACATTATCATTGAATATGTTCATTGAATAAGTACATAATTGTGAAAATAGTGAATATGTAATATATAAAATATGTTTACCTTATTTTGGAAACACAGAAAGTTGAGTTCTATTAGCTTAAAATATTTTGAGTACAAGAACAGACTATGCAAGATGCGGGGGACAAGGTTATTGAGAAGAGGCAGAAAATAATGTCTTATGGAAAATCATTGCACCTTAGAATAATTCCTTCTTGTTAAAAGTCTAAATTAACAATTCTACCAATGTAGAAACACAGGAAAGAAAAGAGGTGTGAAGAAATCAAGCTGCAAATTATTGATGCATTTACCTTCCAAGTATTATTGAAACATTTATTACAATTTGGATATATTAATTTCCTGGATACTAACATTTTATACCACATGTTGCAGTATCTCTTTAAAAAATGTACTCAAGCAGGGCGCCTGGGTGGCTCAGTTGGTTAAGCGACTGCCTTCGGCTCAGGTCATGATCCTGGAGTCCCGGGATCGAGTCCCGCATCGGGCTCCCTGCTCGGCGGGGAGTCTGCTTCTCCCTCTGACCCTCCTCCCTCTCATGCTCTCTGTCTCTCATTCTCTCTGTCTCAAATAAATAAAAATAAAAATCTTAAAAAAAAGAATAAATAAATAAAAAATAAAAAATGTACTCAAGCAAATATTACTCCCAAACTCAGTAAAGTAACTGGTTAATAAGCTTTAATGGTTTTGACAATGTTTTTGTGATCTTTTTCATTCCAGTAAGGCAAGATCTTAAAACTCTAACAAGAAATGTCAAATTTAAGAAAAACAGACACACAATGTTTCATTTTCCAATACTGAATATACTTGAAAGGAGATCTCTTCTTTCTTATTTTGCTTCTAAATGTCATTTTAAATAAAGTAACACACATGTATCTGCCTTGCCCCACCTCCCGCTTTGATTTTTATCTATAAAGTGTATCATTTTGTGAAAAACATATTCTCCACAGATAAAGTTTCCTGAATGGGTTTTTCATTATTTCAAAAAGGCAAATATATTAGCCTGAGCTTTATAAGTTACAGCTTTATTCTTCTTTGCAAAATGCCCTGAAAATGCAGTGACAAATATAACAATTTTCTAAGTGATACTAGGGAAAGTATCAAGGGAATTGTATGTTTCCTTTGACACAAATAACAGACATATGATTTCTATATGATGGAGGCTTGATGATTAAGTATACTGGGGACAAAAAAAAAAAGGTCCTGTATCTGAGATTCAAAATGAGTTTCAGCAGTCAACAAAACTCAGAGACAACCTCCGGAATGGGAGAAGATATTTGCAAATGATATATCAGATAAAGGGCTAGTATCCATGATATATAAAGAACTTATCAAACTCAATCAACACCCAAAAAATAAATAATCCAGTCAAGAAATGGGTAGAAGACAAGAACAGACATTTCTCCAAAGACATACAAATAGCCAACAAACTTAAAAAAATGCTCAACATCACTCGGCATCAGGGAAATACAAATCAAAACCACAGGATACCACCTTACACTGTCAGAATGGCTAAAATTAACAAGTCAGGAAACAACAAATGGTGAGGATGCTGAGAAAGAGGAATGCTCTTACACTGTTGGTGGGAATGCAAGCTGGTGCAGCCACTCTGGAAAACAGTATGGAGGTTCCACAAGATGTTAAAAATAGAGCTACCCTATGACCCAATAGTTGCACAACTAGGTATTTATCCCAATGATACAGATGTAGTGAAATGAAGGGGCACCTGCACCCAATGTTCATAGCAGCAATGTCCACAATAGCCAAACTTTGGAAGGAGCCGAGATGTCCATCAACAGATGAATGGATAAAGAAGATGTGGTCTATATCTTTATCTATCTATCTATCTATCTATCTATCTATCTATCTATCTATCTATCATCTATCTATCTATATACAATGGAATATTACTCAAAAAGGATGAATACTTACCATTTACATTGACGTGGATGGAACTGGAGGGTATTATGCTAAGTGAAATAAGTCAATCGGAGAGTCAATTATCATATGGTTTCACTCATATGTGGAACATAAGAAACAGTGCAGAGGACCATAAGGGAAGGGAGGGAAAACTGAATGGGAAGAATTCGGAGAGGGAGACAAACCATGAGAGACTCTTAACTATGGAAAACAAACTGAGGATTGCTGAAGGGGAGGTGGTGGTGGGGGGATGGTAATTGGTTGGAGGGATGGGGTAACTGGGTGATGGGCATTAAAGAGGGCATGTGATGTGATGTGATGAGCATTGGGTGTCATGCACAACTGATGAATTGTAGAACACTACATCTGAAACTAATGAAAAAAGCAAACAAACCCCACCCCCCCAAAAAAACAAAATGAGTTTCAGAATTAGGAATACTATATGGATTTTTATAATTAAGGAATATCACACAGCCCTCATTGCCCTGTTTTCTTTATTTCCCAGAGCTGATAAGGATGTATGTATTCCTGTGTATTCATGCACATATATGTGGTAAGTAGGGGTACTTAAGTGAGTATATGTATATATGCAAATGCACAAGTACATACTCAGGCATATGCAGATGCACCTGTGTATTTCCCCTCCAATAAAAGCAATTTGTTTTCTCCTAAAGGCAAATGGGCATTTCTTTCTTTGGTTAGTTCAGTTCATTTAGTTGGAAAGCCCTTCTTTTCTATCACTCCATCCATGGCAACACACTGCAGCTAGGCTCCTAATCTAAGAAGGCCCCGTGGTAGAGCTTTTTTTACCTATTTTATCTTGATGCTCCATGTTGGCTCCTCCCAGTTAAGAACCTGATTTCTTATTTACTTCAATGTCTCATAATCGGTAGTTGCTCAAAAACTGTTCGCTATATGGATGAGTGAGGTTTGCCCACATCATCTAAAGTACCTTATTTCCTTTATCATCTCTGCTTGAAAACAGGCTGTAGTTTGTTTGATACAATGTTCTCACAGATGTTGTGAGTCAAGTGCTCTATAAAGGCCCCATGGAAGGAAGATTTATACCTGTTTTTCATTTCTTCTGCTGCTTTAGTGGTTTATTAAGGGAGGCATATAATATCGCTTGAAGCAGTGCAAGACATCAGATCATGATAATGAAAAGTTTGAGCCTCATCTCAGTTTCTTTTCATGAGCTAAATAAAATAATAATATCTACCTCATAGGTTTTCTAAAAGAAAAATGAAGTGATGCATGTATAATACTTAGCAAAGGACAAGCACATAATAAGCAGGCAACAATGTCAGAATAATAATAAAGAACCTTGTTTTTTAATGAATAAAGAAAGTTTACTATAGGCAAAAGAACCTAAGAATTGCTTCTGCAACATCCCTTACAGTTAGAATGACTTTTCTTCCTGACTGTGGGCTTTATACCTATTGTCATTACATAGTTATTAATGGTATTCCTTGCTACTCTCAAGAAGTTTTCTAGTTTGGAAAATAAATTATGTGATCACCCTACTTCTGTCCTTTTTCATTCCCTTATTATATTTAAAAGTATTACCGAGTCATCTATCAATTATAGATCTGACAAATCCATAGAACCCCAAAAAACAAAGTGGTCAAGTGTTACTGTTCTCTTTAGGAAGAAAATGAACTAAGTTTTAGGTTATGCCACAGGAAAATACCTGGCTAAGTTTTAGGAATAGTTCTATCCTCTATTTTTCCTAAAAAGTAATTTTAGGGAATGTGCATGCCTTTTTGTTTTAATGTTAAAAACTACATCATTTCACTAAACATTTTGCTCGTTAACAAAATTGAAATAGAAGTATTTCAGTTTTCAGTTTTGATTTTTTTTATTTTTTCAGGAAAACTAGGAAGCTAAAAAAGACAAAAACAAACAAAAATATAATTAAACAAACAAGACTATAACTACATAAGAAATGTCCAAAAACAAGACCTACTCCTCCCCATCTACAAAATGGTATCTAAGATGAGTAGGAGTACAACATAGATATTTATTATTTTTAAATGGGACTTGACAATGTATATATTTTTAAAATTTTTTGTGATTTTTAAAAATTAATTTTTTCAAGTTTCTTTCAAGCTTTTATTTAAAATCTAGTTAGTTAAAATACAGTGTAATATTAGTTTCAGGTGTAGAATTTAGTGATTCATCATTTATATACAACACCCAGTGCTCATTATAACAAGTGCCCTCCTTAATCCCCCTCACCCATTTGGCCCATTCCCCCCCCCCCCACCAACCTCCCCTCTGGTAACCTTCAGTTTGTTCTCTATAGTTAAGAGTTTGTTTCCTGGTTTGTCTCTCTCTTTTTTATTCCCCTATGTTCATCTGCATTGTTTCTTAAATTCCACATGAGTGAAATCAAATGGTATTTGTCCTTCTCTGACTGACTTATTTCACTTAGCATCATGCTCTTTAGCTCCATCCACCTTGCTGCAAATGGCAAGATTTCATTCTTCTTTATGGCTGAGTAATATTCCATTGTATATACATACCGCATCTTCTTTATCCATTCATCCATCAATGGACATTTAATACAATTATCAAAATATCACCAGCATTTTTCACAGATTTAGAACAAATAATCCTAAAATTTGTATGGAACCACAAAAGACCCCAAGCAGCCAAAGCAATCTTGAAAAGGAAAAGCAAGAAACAAAACAGATAAACATAGGGGAGGGGAAGGGAAAATAAAATAAGACAAAAACAGAGAGGGAGACAAACCATAAGAGATACTTAACTATAGGAAAGAAACTGAGGATTGCTGGAGAGGAGGTGGGTGGTGAGATGGGGTAATTGGGTGATGGGCATTAAGGAGGGCACTTGATGTAACGAGCACTGGTGTTATATGCGACTGATGAAGTACTAAATTCTACCTCTGAAACTAATAATACACTATATGTTAATTAAATTGAATTTAAATAAAAAATTTAAAAGAAAGAAAGAAAGAAAAGCTGGAGGCATCACAGTTCCAGACTTCAAGTTATATCACAAGGCTGTAGTGAACAAGGGGCACCTGGGTGGCTCAGTCAGTTAAGTGTCCAACTCTTGATTTCAGGTCAAGTCATGATCTCAGGGTCTTGAGATTAATAGTCCTGGGATTGAGCCACGCTGAGCGGGGAGTCTGCTTATCATTCTATTCGTCCCCTGCTCATGCTCTCTCTCTCTCTCACTCAAATAAATCAATAAAAAAAAAAAAAGCTGTAGTTAACAAGATAGTATGGTGCTGGCACAAAAACAGACACATAGATCAATGGAACAGAATGGAAACCCAGAAATGGACAATGAATATATATATAAAAATTACTCATGACTTCTCTTAAACATTTTAGAGTTATAAAGGCATATATTTACATACCTAATCAATAATGATCAAAATATTATCTTTTCATGAAATCAGACATTTACATGAACTAGCTCAGGAAATCTAAAACTCAATGACTATACAAAGAGGAAGACCCTCCCAGAGAAATAATTCTGTCTTTAATCAGAAATAGACTGCTTTACAATTTAGTTTGCTTATTAGGTTCTTTGCTTGTCTGCTTGTCCTGTTACTCCCAAGCAGGGATCACATTTGCCCATCTATACCTGCAAAATCTAGCATCAGAAAACAAAAACAAAAACACAAAGTTGAATACATAGTTTCTATAGGGGCAATCATTTGACTTGATGATAAAATGTTAATGCCTTATACTGGGTTTTCAGCAATACTTGATCTTTATAAAGCCATATTACTTTTAAAGTTAACAAGTAGGTCAAAGTACTTAGTTCCCATTCTGTTTTTCTATATTTCACACATTTGGAGTAAAATAGTGTGTCCAGAGAAGGAAAAATTATACCTATGAAAATTGAGAATGGCCTAAAAGGCAGACACAAGCTAACAACCCCAGAAATAGCTCACTTGCTTAGTGGTTGACACTTCTGTAACTAAGCATTTTCCTTATACTGCTTGATTTTTGTTTTTGCTGTAGTTGGTTGTATTACTTGACACCAAATGAATATTTGCTTGGCTAGAAATCATCTAATTTTTTAAAATGCTGTGTTGTGATGGCTTAATAATCCTTCACACATTGTCTGAATTAATAAAAAATTTGCTTTTTTTACATACACAGAGCTAATAAACATGGTTTCCCATGTCAAGCAAGAAGAATGTTGGTAATTTCAGAGCAACTTTGAACTTTATAGAGGGAACAATCTGGATGACATCCACATTGGGGACGTAGTTGTTAGGAGAGAGTTATCAAAAGGAAAGCAGAGAAAAGCCATAGGCAAGACATTTTACCACATTGTGTCTCTGGTAGAGAGATATTTTTGAATACATGACTCATAATCATTTGTCCACCTTCCTAGCTCACAGAAACCTATTTAGCAACCTGCCAGCCCCAGAAAATAAGTTAGCATTTTCCAATCTATGGAATATTACCCAACTGTGAGGCATAAAATTCATTTAGTGGGTCAAAACCAATTTAAACTGTGAAGAAAATATCAAAGTGCTTCTTTCCAGTGTATCGTAAATATAGTTTTATAGAATTTGTTTTTATTAAAATACAAATTGTGTGTAAGAGTGTTTATATAAAAGTAACCTTTTTACTGTTGGGGTACTTTTAAATCTATGGATAAAAGCCAACTATGGAAACTCTGTCCTTGTTGCCATTCATTTGTCTCTTGACAGGCAATGGTTGTTTCCTGATCACTGATCCTCAAGAGAATGGTTGCCAGGTGTTTTTAGAAGAAAAGCTTATTCCTTTATGGAAAGGAGAGTAGAGAAAAGAGACAACTTTAAAAACTCATTTCCCCTTCTTATTGGTACATTACTGCATGTCAATTGATGCTTAGATCCACTGCAACTGTCACATGAATATTATTTTTATGCTGAGGAAGACAGAACAAAATAAGAAAAACCTGGATCCTTAAGGACATCAGTAAGTCACTGCACCATGAAATGGCTCCCTTCCACCTTGTCAATTTATGTAATAAATGTCTGAATTATTTAAACCATTATTTTATTGGTATTCTATAATTTATAGCAAAAATTGAATGGCTGCAAGTCTAAAGCCAGTCATACTGAAAGCAAATTCTAAATTATTTCTCTGCTTTTATTGTCTTTATCTTTTACCATTTGCCCCTCTTTTCCTAAGTCTCAGATCTTAGGTTCATATTTGAGTTTCTTATATTGTGTTACTTTACTATTAATAAATGTTCCCCTTTTAGATCATATTTCTGTTTTTATACAAATATAAATAATATATTATTCATTTTAATAAATGTGTTTAAGGTCAGTAGTTTGATCTGAAGGCTACTACTTAACTAGACTGATTGATTATAGGACTCTCAGCATCAAGAATGATTTCATCAAACCGTGGATATTACTAATCTCTAAATACTGACTTTCCTTTAAATAGTTTTTAAAATTTCTTTCAAATCCTTCTCTTTGCTTTATTAAATTATACATATCTTAACATACTGCATTTTATTTATTCTTACTCTGTATCTTATAGAATCATGAGCATTGGATTATAAAACGTATTAATTTTCATTGTAAATAGAGTGAAGGTAGAATTTAATTTTAATGAAGCTTGGTGTAACAATCATTCCACTCCAGTGAAATAGTACAAAGCACCAGCTGGAGACCAGCTGTGTCCTATGGTCTCTGACTATAGCAAAATCTTACTACAACCCAATAAAGCAGATGCGTCCTTTGATGAACTTTGCAGATCTTCAGATCAGGTCTCTTATATTCTATATCAGCTAAAAAGCAAAAAAAAAAAAAATCATTCTCTTTGGTGGCACATTAGTTTCTCTTTGAGGCTGTGCCAAACACTTGGTTCTCTGTCAATAGATGGAGGTAATGTCTCATTGGACTACTTGTGGTCCTCATGCCATTCCTTCCATATAGATAACCAAGGGCACCTTCCCCAACACGATGTTGTTGGGGAAGTCATTAAGATGTGACCACTGGTTGACCTACAAGTTGGACCCAGGCAATTGAAGGTTGTCCTATCCTTGGAATGTGCATTCCACTTGCCTTTCCCATTCCCAGAAGTTGTTCCAAGGATACAACCTTGAGGCTGAAATGTGGTATTGAGATTATTTGGATGGTATATGTGTCTGAACACAGTTAAGGCCACTACTGTAAACTTTTAAGAGTTGCCATGCAGGTGCAAAGATCTACTGGTCTTGAGATTGCCCAAAACAAACCTTGTAAGTAAGTTCCCTTGCTTTTTAAAGCTGCCACCTAACAATCTGGAGTGGTCTGCCTCTTTCTTTGGTTTGTCCCTGCTCTCCACATATGGGGGCTGCTTTGGATTATACCTAAAAAGCTCCTGAGGGAGTTGTGAACTAACATATATTTACATCAAAATACACTTTTTATTAAAATATAAAACCATGAAAATATAATTGTATGTTATACAAAAGGACAATTTAAAAAACTTGGGCTTTAGATCTTGGAGGTTCTCCTCTGATAAAAATCATGTAATTCAATAGTCCCAAGAGGCAAATAATTTCTATAATCATAAAAGTCCCAGGAGAAAGCTATATAAATAGTAAAATCATAGGTGACATTATTTAATAAAAAGTACAAAAAGAGTGATGTGTTCATATAATATTTGTGTTCAATAAGATTTAAGTTAATAATTTAATGCCATAGATTTGTATAAATGTCATAGTTCCACGAGTGTTTGGGAAACCAAATGTAACTATAATATTTGCCTCTAATTAATCAGGCTGTGATCCAAAATTATAGATAGACTCTTTTTTTTTTTAAAGATTTTATTTATTTATTTGACAGAGAGAGACACAGCGAGAGAGGGAACACAAGCAGGGGGAGTGGGAGAGGGAGAAGCAGGCTCCCCGCAGAGCAGGGAGCCCGATGCGGGACTCGATCCCAGGACCCTGGGATCATGACCTGAGCTGAAGGCAGTCGCTTAACCAACTGAGCCACCCAGGTGCCCTATAGATAGACTCTTTTTCTAGATTTTGCTTTAGGCAAAGCATGGTTTTTATTGTTGTCTATATTCCTAGAGCCTAACCAAGCTCCAGTTTTGGTTAAAATCAATCTCTGACTGTTTAATAAATGGTTGGTTCACAAAATTCTATATTTAACCTATGAAAAAGGCACAGAAGGATGTACATAACCTGGTTCATAAATTTTTACATAAAATATCACAGAACAGTAAGTATTGTATTGGTAAGTATTGTATAAGTATCCATTCTGTAAGTATCATAGGATCTTTTGAGTGATGGATGTACATAACCTGGTTCATAAATTCTTACATAAAATACCACAGAATGATAAGTATTGTATTGATAAGTATTGTATAAGTATCCATTCTGTAAGTATTGTAGGATATTTTGAGTGGTTTGAATTTAGCTCTAATAAATATGGTATATTCTATTTACATATAGTGTGTGTATGTGGGAAAGGAAGGTAAGGGTTTTTAGGCAAGATGGTGAACATGAAGTAGCCAATTGTTTAATTGTTAACAATGTTGTATAAGTGTCAAAATTTAGATCAACTGATATAGATTCAGTTTCTGTATAAGCAGAATGTTTATTCTAGAGATTCAATCATTTGTAAATTAAGTAATTATTTCCATCATGCCTATTTTGTACCAGGTATTATAATAATCTCTGAAAATATAGTTCTTTTCGTTAATGTTTCTATGCTTAAAATCCAATAAAGGTGCATGCTATGTGAAGTTAAATTCATGTGTGACCAAAATCTAAATGCATTATTAAATGTGTGAACATCAATCTTGCAATTTACCAAAAATTCAAAAGATAATAATAATAATAATTTTATTGAAAAAGTTCAATGAAATGATATGTATGTGTGTGCAAATAGGTGTATCTCTAATATGCTTAAGTGCTTCGGTATTTAGTAAATACTAGATAATATGCGCATATATGTTTGTGTTCAATAAACTATTGTTATCTACTTTGATCAGTGGTCTCAGTAATTAACACAATACCTCGAATATAAACTATAATTGCTGAATGAGGGGCAGATCAGAGAAATTAATGAATCATTGTATACATAAATAAATCTTTTCAACTACATACCAATGCAGTAATAAACACAAAACAGAAAGAAGGGAAGACTTTATTTTGAAATGATAGTTGCTAGTATCAGACTAAGCCTCTTACTGAAATTATATAAAAATAAATAAACAATAAATAAATAAATAAATAAATAAATAAATAAATAAATAAATAAATAAAATGTAAAAATTTAGCCATTTGAAGCACTGGAGAACATCCAAGGGAGATAAGATTTGAGGAGGCAAGATCTTTGAGAAAACAAAATGCATTAAGTTGATCCCTACATTGGTTAAATTTTTTTTTTCCCTCTTCAGGGCATTTTCTGTTTCCCTGAATGGGGAATGAAAAGGTACAGTCTAGAGTGTGAGGTACTCTCAGCATGCTTTGAAAGAAAAAAAAATGGGATTTTAGAAACAGCAATACAGGAAGGGCCTGATATAATGGGCAAATGTTCATTTTCAATAATTGCCAACTCTGAGTCTTAGGACCCAATGGACATACTGATATGATCAAAAGTAGAACCTATAATAGTATCATGAAAATCTGGTAACTAGAAATAGATCCACATTTCTACAAAAGAATGGGTTAAGACCCTCAAATTGGAATTAGCAAATAAAGATTCTTTTTTAAATTTTATTTTATTATGTTATGTTAATCACCATACATTACATCATTAGTTTTTGATATAGTGTTCCATGATTCACTGTTTGCATATAAAACCCAGTGCGCCATGCAGAACATGCCCTCTTTAATACCCATCACCAGGCTAACACATCCCCCCAACCCCCCTCCCCTCTAGAACCCTCAGTTTGTTTCTCAGAGTCCATAGTCTCCCATGGTTCGTCTCCCCCTCCGATTTCCCCCCTTCATTTTTCCCTTTTTTTTTTTTTTTAACATATAATGTATTATTTGTTTCAGAGGTACAGGTCTATAATTCAACAGTCTTACACAATTCACAGCGCTCACCATAGCACATACCCTCCCCAATGTCCATCACCCAGCCACCCCATCCCTCCCACCCCCCACCACTCCAACAACCCTCAGTTTGTTTCCTGAGATTAAGAATTCCTCCTATCAGTGAGACCATATGATACATGTCTTTCTCTGATTGACTTATTTTGCTTGGCATAATACCCTCTAGTTCCATCCACGTTGTTGCAAATGGTAAGGAAAATAAAGATTCTTATGTAACTATTTTAACATGTAGAGAATTTATATGTAAAGATGGATATGATAACTGAAGACTTAGAGGATTGAGTAGAGAAATGGAAATTCTAAAAAGAAAAAGATATTAATTTTAGAAATGAAAAACATGACCTCTAAAATTAAGAATGCATTGGATAGTACTAGCAACAAATTGAATGCTGCAGAAGAAAGTGTTGGTAAACATGCACTCAAATAAAATTTTTTGCAAGCTGGAACTCAAAAAGAAAAATTTTTTTTAACATTTTATTTACTTATTTGAGAGAGAGAGAGAGAGCACCAGCGGGAGGGAATGGTAGAGGGAGATAAAATATTAATCAAGAATTCCATATTCATTGAAAATATCTTCTAAAAATAAAGGTGAAATAAATAAATTTTTATATAAAACAAAGCTAAGAGAATTTATTACCAACAGATTAACACTTCAAAAAATGTTAAAGGGGGTTTTTAAGCTGGAGAAAAATCCTTATGGAAATCTGAATGTATGTGAATGAATGAAGACCACCAGAACTGATAAATATGTTGGTCACTTTAAGTTATTTAAAAATTTTTTCCTTAATTATTTAAAAGTAACTTGACCATTTAAACAAAATTATATTTTATTAGGGGAAGGTTATAACATGTAAAACAAAATATATGATAAAATGTCATAAATGATGAAAGTGGCTAAATAAAATTATACTGTTGTATGGTTCTTACATTAAATGTTAAGTGGTACATAATTAATTCAAGATAGGGTGCAAAGGAGTGCATATTGTAATTCCTAGAGCAAAATAAAAAAATATGAAGTAATAGCAATACAGAAAATAAGATGCATATCAAAAATATTACATTTTCCGCAATAGCCAAACTGTGGAAAGAGCCAAGATACCCTTCAACAGATGAATGGATAAAGAAGATGTGGTCCATATATACAATGGAATATTACTCAGCCATCAGCAAGGATGAATACCCAACTTTTACATCAACATGGATGGGACTGGAGGAGATTATGCTAAGTGAAATAAGTCAAGCAGAGAAAGTCAATTATCATATGGTTTCACTTATTTGTGGAACATAAGGAATAGCATGGAGGACATTAGGAGAAGGAAGGGAAAAATGAGGAGGGGGGGATTGGAGGGAGAGATGAGCCATGAGAGACTATGGACTCTGAGAAACAAAGAGGGTTTTAGAGGGGAGGGGGGATTGGTTAGCCTGGTGATGGGTATTAAGGAGGGCACATACTGCATGGAGCACTGGGTGTTATATGAAAACAATGGATCGTGGATCACCACATCAAAAACTAATGATGTATGGTGACTAACATAACATAATAAAATAAAAAACATATATTACATTTTAAAGTAAAAGAAACAGAGGGGAAAATGTAAGATAAATAGAACATAAATAGAAAGATGATACACTTAAACCCTGTCATGTAAATAATTACATTAAGTATAAATGTAAACAGTCCAAATAAAAGGTCGAGATTCTCAGATTGGATAAGAAACCGTAAGAGACTCTTAATCTCAGAAAACAGGGGCGCCTGGGTGGCTCAGTCGTTAAGCATCTGCCTTGGGCTCAGGTCATGAGATCCCAGGATCCTGGGATGGAGCCCCGCACTGGGTTCCCTGCTCCGCGGGAAGCCTGCTTCTCCCTCTCCCTCTCTCCCTGCTTGTGTTCCTGCTCTTGCTATGTCTCTCTCTGTCAAATAAATAAGTAAAATCTTTAAAACAAAAACAAAGAGGGTTGCTGGAGCAGAGGGGGTGGAGGATGGGGTGGCTGGGTGATGGACATTGGGGACGGTATGTGTTGTGGTGAGTGCTGTGTATGGTGTGAGACTGATGAATTACAGACTTGTACCCCAGAAACAAATAATACATTATATGTTAATAATAATAATAATAAAGCAAGACCCAACTTTATGCTGTTTACCAGAAATACACTTCACATATAAACTCAAAGACAGATGAGAAGTAAAAGGATGGTAATATTTATTTCTTTCACACATAAAGAATAAAAGACCTTTAATAGAAAGAAAATCAGTAGAGAAAGATCATGCTGGAACAATTATTTATATGAAAAAAGTATAACTCAACTCATATCTCTCGTACTACATATAGGCTAGACTTTGATAAGCTAAAAGTGAATATAATAAGCCTTAAAATAACCACCAAAATAACAAAATTGTTTTGCTTAATAAGATTTCAAAGGAGATAAAATTAAATAACAAAATTGTTAAATAATGAAATAAAAGGGCAAAAAAGAATAGAACACATGGAACAAATAGAAAACAAGTAGTAAGATAAGCTCTTTAACTGTGACAATAGCAATAAACTCATTTAATGTAAATGGTCTGAACAACCCACTCACTAAAGATCCATTTTCAGACTGAAGAAAGGAGCTGGTAGGTACCTACCAAACAAGCTCCTGAATAAACAAACCACAATATAATAGAATGGTAAGGAGAAACAAACATATCTAAAATCATAACCAGAGATTTTTTATACTATTCTGTGAATAACTGATAGAACAAGGAAAGAAAAAAAAAAGAATATATAAAATTTGAACAAATATCAACCTACAAGATGACATTGACATTTATGGGACATTTTACCAAACAACAAAAGAATACACATTATTTTCAAGTACACATGGAATATTTACTTATATATTCTATATTTTTGGTCAAAAACAATTTCCAAAATGAAAAAAAATGTTGATGTTATACTGAATTGTGTCTTGACTATAATGGAATTAGAGGTCAAAAATAAAAAGATTTCTGGAAAATTTCGGCATATTTATTCTATATTTATTCTAACACTCTTCTAGATAACTCATGCATTAAAAGAGCAATCAAATGAGAAATAAAAAGTATTTTGAAATGAATGAATATGAAAGCACAGCTGGCACTAAGTGTTCAGGGAAAGATTTATAGCACTAAATGTTTCTGTTATGAAGAAGAGCCATGATTTGTTGACCTCAGTTTCCACTTTAAGGAACTAGAAAAATAAGAGCAAATAAGGACATGAAGAAAACAGATAATAAAATTCAGAATGGAAATTAGTGAAAAAGAAAACAGGGTAATGATAGAGTTCAATGAAACCAAAAGACCTTTCTTTTTTTTTTTTAATTTTATTTATTTATTTGGGAGAGAGAAACAGCATGAGAGGGGAGAGGGTCAGAGGGAGAAGCAGGCTTCCCGCTGAGCTGGGAGCCCGATGTGGGACTCGATCCAGGGACTCCAGGATCATGACCTGAGCCGAAGGCAGTCGCTTAACCAACTGAGCCACCCAGACGCCCCAATAGATTGTTTCTTTTGATGAATTCATACATTTTATCAACATTTTTAAATTTATTGACATAAATTTTTTGTATTTTCCTTTTACTATCCATAAAATCAGTGGGAATGTCATCTGTCTCATTCCAGACATTGGTTATTTGTGTTTTCTGTATTTTTTTTCCCATAATCTGTGTGGATGTTTATCAGTTTTATTGATCTTCTCAAAGAAAGGTCTTTGGGGCACCTGGGTGGCTCAGTTGGTTAAGCGACTGCCTTCGGCTCAGGTCATGATCCTGGAGTCCCTGGATCGAGTCCCACATCGGGCTCCCAGCTCAGCGGGAAGCCTGCTTCTCCCTCTGACCCTCTCCCCTCTCATGCTGTTTCTCCCCCTCTCTCTCTCTCAAATAAATAAATAAAATCTTTAAAAAAAAAAGATACAATCTATTGAATTTCACTCAAGAAGAATCAGGGAACCTAAACAGCTCTGTATTTATGAAAGCAATTTAATTTTAATTTAAAATATCATAGAAAAAACTCCAGGCTCAGATGTTCTCTGATGAATTCTATAAAATATTTTGAAATAATTAATACCAATTTTACACAAATTCTTTACAAAAATTTAAAAGGAGAAAATGTATCTCAAATTCTTCTATGAAGATAGCATTATTGTGATAGCAAAATCAGATAATCACACAATAAGAAATGAAAACTATAGATGAATATCCCTCCCAGATATATATGTAAATATTCTAAACAAAATTTTAGCTAACCAAATCCAACAATATATAAAAAGAATAATGCATTAAAATTAATAAATTTTATCCCAAGAATGTAAGATTGGTTTAATATCCCCAAACTAGTCATGTAATATAACATATTAACAAATTAGAAGAGGAAAACCATGTAATAATCTCATTAGATGCAGAAAAATCAAATGACTATACCCAACATCCATTCATCATACGGATTTTAAGAGAAATAAAAAAAGAGCGTAACCCTCTACCTGATATATGCTTCTCCCAAAAAACCTACAGCTAATATTATACTTAATAGTGAAAGACTGGTTTGTCTCCCTCTCTGATTTCTTCCCATTCAGTTTTCCAGAGAGGGAGACAAACCATATGAGAATCTTGATTCCTGGAAACAAACTGAGCATTGCGGAATGAGAGTGGGTGGTGGAATGGGGTAACTGGGTGATGGGAATTAAAAAGGACACATGATATGATGAGCATTGGGTGTTATACTGAACTAATGAATCATTGAACATTATATCAAAAACCAATGATGTACTATACCTTGGCTAATTGAATTTAAATTAAAAAAAGAGTGAAAGACTAAATGCTCCCCACTAAGTACAGGAAAAAATACAAGGTTGTCCGCTCCCAACCACATTGTTTTAGAGGTACTAGACAGTGCATTCAGACAAGAAAAAAATATATTAGCCAATCTTATATCTGATAAAGGATTTATATCCACAATATATAATAAGAATTTTTAAAACTCAGTAATAGGGACGCCTGGGTGGCTCAGTCAGTTAAGCAACTGATTCTTGATTTTGACTCAGGTCATGATCTCAGGGTCCTGGGATCAAGTCCTGCATTGGACTCTGCACTCATCAAGGAGTCTGCTTGTCCCTCTGCCTCTCCCCCTGCTCGTGCCCTCTCTTTCTCTCAAATAAATAAAATCTTTAAAAAAAAAATCAATAATAAGGAAAAAAGTGAAAGTGGCTGAAAGATTGGTACACACTTCATCAAAGAATATATATATATATATATATGACTACAAATAAGGACAGGAAAACCTTTTCTGCCATTAATGCTTAATATCAGTAGATAATAGGGAAAATGCCAATTAAAACTACAAAATACTACTACATGTGTTAGGCTAAGATTTAAAAACACTGACAACATCCACTTTTGCAAGGCTATAGAACAACTGGAATTCTCATGCACTGATTGTGGGGATGTAAAATGGTACAATAATTTTGTAAATCAGTTTGGGAGTTTCCAAAAATTTTTAATAAAGTACCACATGCATCAGCTATTCCACTTTTAGGCATTTACTTAAGAAAAGTAAAATATAAATACTTATATACATATAAATGTTCATAGTAAATTTGTTTGTAATGGCCCCAAACTAAGTAACTCAGATGTCAACCATAGGTAGATGGATAAACAAACCGTGGTATATCCATAGGCGCAGTCGTACTCAGCAACAAAAAGAACTGAATTATTATTATTTTTAAAAGATTTTATTTATTTATTTGACAGAGAGATACAGAGAGCACAAGTAGGCAGAAAGGCAGGCAGAGGGAGAGGGAGAAGCAGGCTCTCCACTGAGCAGGGAGCATGACGCAGGGCTTGATCCCAGCACCCTGCGATCATGACCTGAGTTTAAGGCAGGCGCTTAACCCACTGAGCCAACCATTTGCCCCAAGAACTGAATTATGGATACACACAAATGACATTGATAAATATCACAATAATTATACTGGGTGAAAGAAACCAGACAAAAAGATATACATATTATATATTTTCATTTATAAAAATTCTGGAATCCAATCTATAGTGATAGAATGCAGACTAATGGTTGGTTATGTGGGGACTAAGATAGGTGTTGGGCAAAGAGGGAAAGGAGAGAGGTATTTTGATTGTGGTTATGGCTCCATGGTTTTACATATTATGTGTACATAAATTTTCAAATTGTACATTTCAAGTATAAATATTTTTACATTTTAATTAAATCTTAATAATGCTGTAAAAAATAAACCAAAATAAACTAACATAAAACAAGAAATCATTAAAAGCATATATCTAGCAAAATTAAGATAATGCATGATGCTAATATCTAAACAAGAACACAAGATTCAGCAATATATACAAAGTACCTCTTTACCTAGTTTTTAGTAGAAATGTGAAAGTGTTAGGAAGTGTCTGACAATTGAATTTTCCAAGTTTTTCTAAATAACCAGGCTTAGCCAATTATAGCAAAATTTGTTAGATTAAAATAACAGAGAGGAAAGTGCCGGGAAAGGATAAGACTGTTGTAATCAATCAAGAAAAAATTGAATGTATGAATTAATGCAAATGTAGTATTATAAAAACAAAGAGTCCATGATGAAATGAGCAAAAATAATATATTGCAATGACAAATGAAAATGGCCTGTTGTCATAGTTATTATTCATATTTTCATACAACCCACTTATTTTTTGGACACATTCGTTTGAAATATTTGTTGCAATTCAAGACATTCCCATTATTGATTTTTTTCAATGAGGTCAGCAAGAAAAGATGAGCCAGTAATACTTTGGTTGAGATATTTCTTTTGTATATTCAATATACTGTTAACATTTTCAAATGATGTTACAAAGAACTATTTAAGAAAAGTTTACTAATTTTTAATAAATCAAAATCAAAACTCATCTTTAAAATAGTTTTATCATTTTAATTAATGAAGCTTTTTTTGTTCCCATTCATCACAAAAGGGCATGTGATTTCTCATCTCTAAATAATATTACAAATAAAATTCTAGGATTATAAAACTTAAAAATCCAATTGGCTACCCAATTTTTGCTTTTAATACAGTTATCTTCAATCAGATTCACAGCAGAGCTAGATGAACCATAAATTACATTTTTAAAAAATATTTTATTTATTTATTTGAGAGAGAGAGAGAGTGCACCCATGAGCAGGGAGAGGGGCAGAGGAGGAGAGGGAGGAAGAGGGAAAGAATCCCAAGGGCCACTGCACAGGCCCAGCACAGAGTCCAGGTGGGCTGGATCTCAGGACCCTGAAATCAGGACCTGAGCCAAAACCAAAAGTTGGACGCTCAATGACTGAGTCACCCAGGGCCCCAGAACTATGAGTTCCTTTTGTTGAGATACACCTTAACGGAATTCATTAATACCATAGTAAACTCTGATTCACATTCACCTCAATGACAAACCTTTATGTATCTCCAAGTGGTATTAAATGTAAATTTAAATAGTTTAAAAAAAATCTAAGTACCTCACTTTTGACCTGATGACTATATTTACATCAAACCTTTTGAAATTACCGTGGTGTTAGTGAATGGGAATGATGAAGATACTAATTTACATAATATGGACTCAAACTTTTTGTTTAAATCAAATTTGATTTAATTATATGTTTAAATCTTATGTGCTGAATTATAAATTCCCCCTGTCTGAATAAATGTTATAGCAGAAATACATAATAATTCCATAGGGAAATACTGATGGTTTGCACTTAAGGCTGTCAATTGTACAAATGATGCTACAGAAATAATTAACATGCTTGAAACAGCATCTTAAATTTCTCAATAAAGGCTATAGAATATCTTATTTTTGAGGCTAAAATTTTTATCTTGTTTTTCATCACAAATGTAGCCATTTGCAGAAGCTGTCTATTGCTTCCAAAATGAAGTATTGCACTGTCAATAAATGTGAAAAATGTGATGCATTAGACACAAACAAGATGAGAAGGGAATGGGAATGAAAGATAAAAAAATAGTAAAACACATGAAATTGCACAAAACTTTCAAAATGAGTTTTGTATTTCTTAAATCTATTCTCCAATGGTATGATATTCAGGAGAGAATTCAAAGTATTGCTCCTAATAAGCTTTTAGTACTACCTGTCCTAGCAAAGGCTTTTTCCGCTAATATTGACGCCTTGGAAAAGCAATTTGCTTTGTGGAATAAAAAGGAATCAGCAGAGCCCAGACAGAGAAATCCAATTTTATCCTCAGACAGGCACAAAACTGAATGCCTTCCATTTTAATGACTGACAGCTTCTATTTCTTTATAGAAGCATCATGTAAGAAATGAACACAACTGCCAATAGAAGCACTATCCAGCCTAAAAGCTCTAGTGGTAACTTCTGTGTGGCATTTCTCCACATTGGCACATAACTAGATTCAAGCCCAGAGAAAAATATTACAATCTCATCAAGTTCTATACATTACTGCCATAACAAAATGAGCAATAGGTACAAACCAGTGTGCCCTTGAAAAATAGCAGTGGATTTGTAAGAAAAAATTCCTTGACAAACTATGCGTAGTAGGACCTGAGATTTCCAAGGTAAATAATTTCTCTCTGTGGCACAATCTGATGAACATATTGTGTGTGTGTGTGTGCGTGTGTGTGTGTGTGTGTGTGTGTGTGTGAGAGAGAGAGAGAGAGAGAGAGAGACCAAGAGAGAAACCAAGACTGAGAGAGACAGAGTCAGAGACAGAGACAGAGAATGGGAGTAGTGGTAAATTGAGAATAAAGCAAAGTACAATTCTTTTTGACTGAGTGCCCAGTTCTTCAGTAAAATTACTAAGAAATGTTTGATTGAGGGTGTTCTTGTGGAAGTCAGTGAAAGAACTGGATCTCACAATCCAAGGAAGAATCTAGAGCCAAGAAGGAACAGCAAAAGCAGACAGGAGTAGAAAGACAGAATAGACAAGGAGGTCATGGGCAGATTTGCAGTGATTCACAGAAATTAAGGAAATGGTACAAAACCTAAGGTACCAAAACTGAGGTTTAGGTTAAATTTATACTTTCTGGATCTTTTTAAGGAGCTACCTAAAGTGACCACTGTAACTACATTATATTTCTATATTGAATAATTCAATTTGTGTTATAATTTCATTTGCTTTTTATTATGGTTTGACCTCCTTAAATTGAAAAATTTAATTGTCATGTGAAATCAATTTTGCCAGCATAGGAAATTAGTAGAACCAAAAAACAGTTTGGAAAGTGGGATATCCTTCAAGATTTATTATTTTGTTAGGCATATTTATTTATATTAATGAGGTGAGAACAATTAGAGTAGCATATTAATTTTTGTTTCAAAGTGAATATATGTACATCTATTATGGAGCTCAAATTTCTGTCTGTATTCCCAAATCAGCGGCTAAGTATATGGTTTTCAGCTTATGGCTTCACTTTGTACCATATACCATGTTTAGTTTACCACTTTTTCAGTGGAAGCCAAATTTTTTTATATAATTGAAATCTTAAAAAAATGCATGTGGATGCACTAATATTTTTTAGGCTCCATTGTCAGGCCTACTGATGGGGTCTCACAGTAAATAGAACAACCAAAATTTGGATCTCTTAGGACTGTTTCCGAAGCATATTAACTATTCACAATTCAATACTGATAATGAAGCCAGTGATTACTGGAAGGTGCTGGTAGAGGGAATCTGTTTTTTAGAAGAATCTCTCTTATTTATTACTCTTGTTTCTTTCAGAGAGAGAGAGATTGAGAGGAGAGAGAGAGAGGGAGAGAGAGGGAAAGAGGGAGGGGGAGAGAGAAAGATATATATATATATGACTCTATTGATGTATATTGATATTATATATAGAGAGATATATATGATTAAATCTAAACTTTCTGATGAAACTTAGGGTATACAGTTATTCCTATAGTAATAGCTTTAGTGTAATAACTTTAAAACTGATATTATTGTAATTATTGTTAGATTTAATATGAAGGTATTGGAATGTTTCAATGTTAGACTAGTTAGACTATTAGTCTGTGGTGTCATATTTGAATAACAATATTAGTTATTTTGAATTCATTTTTTATTGTAGTGTTACAAGTTCATGAGCCACATATTTTGCTGAATATTTATAAAGACAAATATTCCATAATTAGTGTAGTTTATATTTCAAATCTGGCATTTTGAATTCATTTAAAGGTGCAAAAATATTCTCAGTTGGTAGAACTTGTTATAATTTAAAAATTTCTATATTCTAATTTTTTCCCCATTTCCATCTATTGCTTTTCATATTTGTTTTTTTAGAACTGATAATATTTCCTTTCTCACTGCAGCTTTAGCCTGTAGATTATGAAGTCAAACAGATATATGCTGGAATAAAATCCTCTTTACTTACCACCTGGGTGTCATAGCAAATTTACTTAAGCTTCCATAGCCTGTTTTCTCATGTACTAAAAGTGAATGATAGAAAATGTAGCTCTAAGAGTCAGGCCTACAGTAAGCACAAAAACTCCTACAATAATCATCATCAACACATCACCATTATCATTGTTATTATTAACTGAAAATATCATTGGTGGTTCTCCTCAATGAGAATTGAATATGGTTTCTATGTATCTGTTCTAATATTATATACCATTTGATTTATGCCCCTGTTTGCTTTATGGTCAACTCAATTGATTTGTATTCACCTACTGAAAAGAGGATTTAGAGTTATAGAAATAAATTATATATATATATTTTAAAGCATTCTTATTATGTGAGAAATAATCTTTATCCTTTCCCTTAAGAAATGTAATTTTACAAGATCAATATAGACATAAACTTAACTAGTAATTAGCCAAAGGAATACAAGTTCTGGTTCAGATAAAGTGCTATCCTTGAGTATCACGAGAATTAGGGGGATAAAGGTCAAAGGCATAAGCAGAGATGTAGAGTTCTGGTAAACTTGATCAGAAAGAAATTCAGACAGTATTTAATTTAAATCTGTAAGACTAAATTTTTGTGAGAGATTTTTTTTTTTATATACTCTTACACTTCATATCATCAATGTTTTAGTTCTGCTTGGCTTACTACATCTATCTTTGAGCAATATGGTCCTTGAAGAGAGGAATTTTTCTCCAGTTATACCAGAATTCATTCCATCACAATCAAGGATTCACCCTCATTTTCCATAAGAGCTTCCTTTCTCTGCATCTTTTGGTGAATTGCCTCTTCTTAAATGATAGTGACTCCAGAAGGATGTTCATGGGTTCATGACATCTGACAGGCTAATCTTTGGTGGCCCTAACTTTATTATTATCAACTAATTCCATAACTCTGAGCAGGCAATATGGGATTTCCTGAGTTTTTGTCACCCTAGCCTCTAGAAAGCAGAATGTTTAGGTAGCATCTTCCTATGTAAACACTCCCCACTCAGCAACTTTAAACTATGGGATATAAGTTCTTTATATATTTTGGATATAACCTTTTGTCAGATACGTCACTGGCAAATATCTTCTCCCACTCCATAGGTTGCCTTTTAGTTTTGTTGATTTTTTTTCCTTCGTTGTGCAGAAACTTTTTATTTTGATGAAGTCCCAATCATTTATTTTTGCTTTTGTTTCCCTTGCCAAAGGAGATATATCTAGAAAGAAGTTGCTATGGCCAATGTCAAAGAGGTTACTACCTATGTTCTCTTCTAGGATTTTTATGATTTCAGGTTTCACATTTAGGTTTTTAATCCATTTTGAATTTATTTTTGTGTATGGTGTAAGAAAGTGGTACAGTTTCATTCTTTTGCATGTTGCTGTCCAGTTTTCCCAAACACCATTTGTTGAAGAAACCTTATTTTTCCTGAACATATAAAACCGAACACACCAAATCCAAATAATCCAATTAAAAAAATGGGCAGAAGACATGGATAACATTTCTCCAAAGAAGACATACAAATGGCCAACACACACATGAAAAGATGCTCAACATCACTAATCATCAGGGAAATAACAAATCAAAACTACAATGAAAAATCACCTCACGCCTGTCAGAATGGCTAAAATCAACAACACAAGAAACAACAGGTGTTGGTGAGGATGTGGAGAAAGGGGAACTCTCTTGCACTGTTGGTGAGAATGCAAACTGGTGCAGCCACTCTGGAAAACAGTACGAAGGTTGCTCAAAAATTTAAAAATAGAACTACCCTACAATCCAGCAGTTGTACTACTAGGTATTTACTCAAAGAGTTTATAGAATTATCTACAATAGCCAGAATATGGAAACAGCCCAAGTGCCCATAGACTGATGAATGGATAAAGAAGAAAAGAAGAGGTGGTGCGCGTGCGCACGCACACACACACACACACACACACAGGAATATTACTCAGCCGTGAAAAAGAATGGGATCTTGCCATTTGCAAAGATGCGAATAGAGCTAGCGAGTATTATGCTAAGCAAAACAAGCCAGTCAGAGAAAGACAAAGACCATACAATTTCACTCATATGTGGAATTTAAGAAACAAAACAAATGAGCAAAGGGGAAAAAAAGAGAGAGAGGCAAAACAAGAAACACATTCTTTTCTATAGAGTATAAACTGATGGTTACCAGAGAAGAGGTGGGGGAGGGGATGGGTTAAATAGGTGATGGGGATTAAGGAGGGCACTTGTGATGAGCACCAGGTCTTGTATGGAAGTGTTGAATCACTATATTGTACACCCGAAACTAATATAACACTGTATGTTAACTAACTGGAATTTAAATAAAACTTAAAAAAAAAAAAAAACTATGGGATATGTGAAATATGCAAGAGAAAATTTTTAAAACATTTGTCAAAAGCAGAAAAGTTCAGAAAATAAAAATTAGTAGACAAAGATTTAAAAATCCCCTATATTTCCAATACTCAAGATGTTAGAATCCACAAACAACAACCAAGAAAAGGAGTATCACCAAAGGGAGATTTCACCAGGGCAAATCAATTCTCAGCTAATAAGAACTTAGAAAAAAATGGTCACATCTTTGCTGAGTACATTCTCAGGTACTGCTAGTGCATATATTAATTGCTAGTATCCTTTAGGTAATAAACATGGCATTCCGAGATTTTCTTAATCTATAGTTATTTCCCCAACCAACAGTGATGCCTGCTCCTACTTTGCCACATGAAAACTGACTTTCTTTCTACATCAGTGTGCCAGACCACGGGGATGAAGCACAATTAATCTAGTCCAATACTGATTCTTTATCCCTTGTTCTCAGTCTCTCTCCTGCAATTAAGTGTTCTCATGTGATTCAGTTGTGGCCAATGAGTCATGAGAATTGGTGGTCTCTTGGAGAGATTATTTCTTCCATGACCAAAGGACAAAGATATACTAAGAAAAATCTTTTCACTCTGGTTACCTCTTACACTTTCTGTCTTTGAATAAAATTGTATAAGGAAATTAAGCCTGGAGTTTTTGCTGTCACCTGGCAATCATCAGAGAAAGATTAAGAGAACTGAAAAAATGGCAGAGAGGCTTCATGTCACTTAATTGCTAAATTACCTTCCTCTAGACTACTTTTTACATGAGGTACTTAAATAATATTATATTTACTGTCTTAGGGATATAACAAACATTATGATGAAGAGAAAAAAACCCTAGAGATCGCCTGATAACACAGTAATAGGTGCCTTAACATAATAGAATGGATCTTATTTCATTAAAATGGAGTTAAAAACTTTTAATGGAGAAGTGGTTATGATACACTGTTATGGGAAGAATAAAGAATGCATAATTTTATAGGAATATTATTCTAACCACGTGAAAACCAAAAAGAAAAAAATCATAAAGGAAATATGGTTGTAGATAGTGGAATTATAAGGGACTTTCTCAGTTTCTTTCATTCCTGTAATTCCCAATGTCTTGTTTATGAGTGTACGTTATATTTTATAATCAGCAAAATAAGCCAAAGGTCATAGCTATCAATGTGAATGTTGTGTTGGAACATTTAGTTTGCCACATATAAGTGAGAATCCCTAAAAGTATTTCAGTCTATTACCACAACTGGTAATTATAATACTGTATATAGTGCAGTTGCTTAGAAAAACTTTAGTCAGATTTGGAGTTAGCTTTTTAAGAGAGTAGAAAAAAATGTGTTATTTTATTTAAAAAAATAAGCTAAGTTGCTAGCTTAAAAGTATTTATTAATATATAAAATTGGCATATAGGCAACAGATTATTTACCTATGGATGTTAAATACATGATTAATCACAAACCTCTCTGAAATATGGTATTAAGAAATAGGATGAACAGCTATACTCTAAGTCTACACTCATTAGACTTTCATTTAAAGGGAATGTTTTCTTTTAAAATACCATAATTAAGTTCAGTTTTAATTATACCCTTTAGCATAGATGTCTCTAGAATGCTTTTTAAGGCAACTGTTCATTATAAATGTTTCTCAGACATTTAATATGTATTTTATGTTTCTTTCACTTTGTTTTCCATATCATAATACTATTCATTGTTGCAATCAGAGCATAACTTCTAAAGATTTCAGTCACCGGTTCGAGAAAAACCATTACTGCACTTGATATTTGAAAGTGCACCAACTCTGAAAGTGAGATGCTCTGGGGGAGTATTAAATGTTTGGTACCGTACAAGAAGCTGACATCATCTTGGGGATGTTGCCAGAAGATATTTGAAGTGTCAAGTGCTAAAGAATTTTAGTGTCTGCTGACAGTCTCTGATTTCTCTTATTCTGGCAAGTGTATGAAAAGACTGAGTAAAAAGAGTACATATATTTAGAGTTTCAAAAATGCTTTTCCAATATAGTTAATGATTGCAATAGCTAATACTCATTTGTATTTACTATAGATATCATTCCAGAACACAAGAATTACTCTAAAAGTCAATGTGAAATAAATGGCTTGTAATTTTAATAATGCATAAAACAATTTTGAGCTGAAAGAAATCTTTGGAGCTCATCTAACCTTAAACTCGAGTTTACAAATGAAGACACTGAAGCCAATATTCTTAGTCACTTACCCAAA
The DNA here is from genome assembly GCF_011800145.1 of Mirounga leonina. Taxonomy (NCBI): domain Eukaryota; kingdom Metazoa; phylum Chordata; class Mammalia; order Carnivora; family Phocidae; genus Mirounga; species Mirounga leonina. The sequence goes on from NW_023270739.1 coordinate 31,074,766, forward strand.
AATCTTATACATCTTCTCTACTAATCTTTGCAATATGTCACAATTATAAATTTTGGCCCTATTCTGATCTTTTTCACCAAAATTATTGTTTTCACAGTTCATTAGAAACCAATAAATGATCAGCCAAATAACAATGATGAAAACCTAATGATGTAAACTATGGAGTTGCCTTATAATGGCAACTAATGTATATCTCTGTTTTAGTAAAAAGAATAAATTTTGACACAATCTTAGCTCATTATATAAAAGTACATTTCCAAGTTCACTGCATGGTAGAAATGCTTTTATATTTATTTCTGTTTCCTTTTGCAAAAGTAAAGTATCTCTTGCTTAATGTAAATGTTTTTCCTTTGTTAATATGTTTCTGATTTTGTATATCCAATGTCTTTGTAAATACAGACACATAAAAAAGAAAAGAAAAACTAGCCATTGTCATTCAAGAAGATGAACTGGATTATAGTTTATCATTGTTTTTGTTTATATACCTGGTCTTATGCAACACTGAATCCTATCTTTGTTTTTAATAACTGTGTAGCAAGAATTCTTAATTAAGTTCTTTTCAATAATATTACATCTGCTTTCAAGTTTTTAATTGCTTAGAGTTGGCTCTACAAAACGGCTTGTAAAAGAAGACACAGAACTAAAAAAGAATCATTTAAGATAAAAGCAACCACAGTTAAGCCAGTACTGACTGAAGAATCTGTAAAGCTAGTACATATATATCTCTTTTCTTCATAAAACATAGTAGCAATTCAAATCTAAAGATATTATCACTTAAAATATTACTATTGACAATTTAGTCAGGAAAAAAACCCACAATCAGTAAACTGAAAAACTGTAAAAATCAGACATTAATTTTTGTCATGTAGTCAATAACACTGTTAAATGACTAGATTTTCAATCAAGTATTTTGGTGTTATTTATAGATGTAAAATAAAGGCTTGCTTTATTTTAATATATATGGATAAAGTAACTTCTTAAATCAAATTAGTTATAATAGTACCCGGCCTTGAAATAGTCAAGAATTTGATTTTTATGGATATTTACATATGTGTATAATTTTACAATGACTCAAGCTTTAACCTTTGTGAGCTTGACCTTCTCAGATTCCAGTCATTAATGTATAATCTGGAATGCCTTGTTGCATTTTTTTTTTTTTTACAATTTCTAAATTTATTTAATTTGAACCCGAGGGGATTGGTGAACAAATACTCTTCAAAGTAATATTTTGTCACATGATATATGAGTATAATATCAAATGGAGCCCTAGATCTCTCAAGTGAATTTGTCTTTGCTGAATCTGTTTCATTATATTGTTATAATTTCAGAAGGAGTTACAGGAATGGCCCCGAAAGCTATAAGTGATACACACACACACACACACACTTAAAAATGGAGTAAATTTTATTTAAATGGGAAAATAAACAAGACTTATTTCTCTGTAGAATAATGCAAGACATTTCCTTTCCAACACATGTTTTGAAAATAGCTGTTTTTTAATTGTGTTTCTGAAGGAATTCTCCTCATCTAGTTAATTAACACATTCATCAACTCACTTTGTGTGTGTGTGTGTAAACATTTACATTTAAGTTCTAATCTCTTAGAAAATTTCAATTATACAATCTAGTATTATCAACTATAGTCATCATGTTTTACATTAGACTCTCAGACCTTTTTCATCTTCTACTGTAAATAGCTGTTTTTAGTAGAGCTTTGTTCAGTATATTTTAACATAGATTTTATTTTTAATTTTCTGTCCACTTTTTATTTATCTTTACTACCAGTGACTTTGACCAGAAAATAATTGCTGTGCAAATGAACTAAAAATGTATTCTTTCTCTGTTGCCCAATAGGTATAAAGTTTTAGTTATACTAGATGAATAAGTATTAGAGACCTTTTCTACAACATAGTGCCTATAGGTAACAATACGGTATCATGCTCTTCAAAATTTGTTATACAGGTAGATCACATGTTAAATGTTGTAACCACAAAAAACAAAAACAAAACAAAGGGACACATGGAAACTTTAAGAGGCATTGGACATATTTATAACCTTGATTGTGGTGATGGTTTCACATGTGTTTGCATATGTCCAAACTATTCAATTGTATACATTAAATGTCTTTTTTGCATATCAATTATATATCAATGAAGGTGTTAAAAAGAAGGATTATATCTTTATCCCCCACATTTTCTTGACTGATATCTGAATGCTCCTTTGGAATTTTAATCAACAAAAGCCAAAACATGTCCAAAATTGGGTTTTTGTTATGTAACAACTCAAACTTGCTAGGTAGGTAGATCTTGCTACAGTAAGAAAAAATCCCTCCATCTCCATGCTTTAAAAAGGAAGGATTCTCACTTGTGGGCTAAAGATGTTTGCTCCACATTGTCTCCCTAGGAACCAGGACTCCACTATTTGGGTCATTGTCAAATTCCATGCCAGATGGATAATTATGCACTTATGTGACACATGCCGCATCACTAATATTTTTTTGGCCAAAGAAAGCCCTTTAGCCGTACCTATCTTCAAAGAGATGTGTAATTCCATTACATATGTAGAAAGAACAGTTCTTCTTTTACTTTTACTAAATAAAATAAAGTGACATCTCTAAAAGAAAATCAAGGCATTTAAAGTTAGCATACTGTCTTTAAGGAAAGCTTAGTAAAATGTTGAAAAATCTAAGGTCAGAAAAGTATGAATTTAAATGCTTATGCTTTCTATTACCTGTGTGTGTCTTTCAGAAAATCATCCAATATCTCTAAATCTCAGTTTCCATATCTAAAAAATGTGTTAATACTTTGTTGCTGCTTTGTACATGATTACAAAAATTAAATCCGACAATCTATGAAAAATGCATGACACACAGTAGTCTGTATGTTACAACATAATGATAATGCACAGTAGGTACTAAAATGGCAATTACTTTTATTTAGTTATCATTACTACAATAATAACTATATTCCATCTGAAATTTACCAAGGAGTATATAGTAAATCCAGGGTTCATAGTTTAGATTATTCAGAGCTACAACATAGTAAATTGGGCAGTTTAATTCAAGAAGTATTTCTCTTTAGTTGTTATTACGTAGAGGATTGTGTTAGATACAGAGAATACAAAGATAAGTGAGATTTAGTGTTATCCATAATTTCAAGTAAATTTTTGAGGTAACATTATTAAATGTTCTGCTAAGGAGTTATAAAAGCTACAGAAAAAGAGGAATGGGGGAAGTAACCAATTTGGTTACTTGAAGAAAGGATTAGTAAATGGAGAAAAACTTGTAGCAAAATATAAGGCAGAGGATCAAGACAGATGGATATATCTATGGTCATAATAAGTGCATCTATTACCTATTTCCCTTTCTTTGGATTTCCAGCTAGTATGATGCATAAAAGACTGTGATTATAAACTATGATAATAGTATAACTATCAAATCTCAGTAAATATAGGACATATTTGGCACTTCATAAAAAGCAAGAAAAGGAACAAAGAAAAGGAAAGGTTTTAAAAATAAAATTTGTTAATTTTGTAGAAAAGTATTCATTTAATTTGGAGTTGAAAGAATCAATATCATCTTATTTTTACTTAAACTAATTCCAATGTCATATTCATTTATTAAACTGTATTATTACATTTAATTTTATGTAGATTTATATTATACAATAGTAATGTGAGCTCTTCTACCTATTAAAAAGATTTATTCTCTAGACAATAGGGTTTCCTTCAATTAGTCATCACTGCGCTAGGAACAGCATTGGTGTTAAATATCAGAGGTGGTCATATATCCAATTCTCTTTTTTATTAAGATTTTATTTATTTGACAGAGAGAGACAGCGAGAGAGGGAACACAAGCAGGGGGAGTGGGAGAGGGAGAAGCAGGCTTCCCGCTAAGCAGGGAGCCCGATGCGGGGCTCGATCCCAGGACCCCAGGATCATGACCTGAGCTGAAGGCAGTCACTTAACCGACTGAGCCACCCAGTCGCCCCCATATATCCAATTCTTATTACTATTTTTTGCTGAGAAAAAAAAAGTGACAATAATAAACATGGAAAAACTATGGATGAATGGACTTGGATTTTGATTTGACAAAACATCCCCAAATTATTTTGAGTGTCTTGGTCTAAGAAAAATATTTTGTCAAGCAACATTTCTTATTGCTTTATCTTGTTAAATAAAATTTAAAACATATGGCCTTAATTACTCACATACATCTTAGCAAAACATTGGTATAAAAAAGTTTTTGAATTCTGTGTAGATTTATGAGTTACATCCTTTTACTAAGGTTTTTATAACATTTTAACTGGGAATTGGGATTTAAAGAATGAGAGAGTTTAAGCTATTTAGAATCTATTGAAGTCCAATAATTTGGGGAATGATATGCTCATCAACTAATATATCAGTGGATTTACATATGTATGATAATTTTGAAGATGATTCATGAGCCAGTCTGGCATAACGTAAAGAAAATTGAAACTATAGTCACAAGACAAAAGTTAAAATCCAGACTCTGCTTTTTAATTCTCTAAGCTTTAGTTTTCTCCTTTATATAGTAGAGATATTGATTTCTATTCCACAGAATTGGAATTCCACAGAATTGTTTTGAACATTAAGTTAGTAAACTACATTACAGTAATACGTGATGCCTCGTACAGTGAAAGCATATATGAAGTTCTCTTTGAATAAAAATACATACTGTGGAATTTTGTGGGTTAAAACTTGATAGTATACATCAGAAGTCCTATATTTCAGTATTTCTATGTATTGTTTAACTATCTATCATCTATTTATCTATCCTGTCTTGTACTAAGATTTTCAGAGCTCATTCTGTTGATAGTTTTATATGTTCCTGAGATGGACAGCACCACAGCCAGTGAAATTCTTATGTATAAGTGGGCTGGCTGTGTGGTTATTCGGTGCTTCCCTCCTCCTCCCTTTTAAATACCTTTACGCCGGGCAGAAAACCATGTCCCCTTTACCAATGCCAGAGATGGATTCTCCAATTACATGGGAATAGCAAAGGCCATCCCATCCCAATGCTAGCCACTGGAAATTGAAATCCAAATACTTTTGTCCACTGCACCTTGGTATCTGAGTCATCAAAGGAAACACAACACAGTCAACAATAAATGGAACAATGCTTTTACTCCCATTGAAAAGAGACAGAACAAGATCAACTCCAATGGTGTGTTTAAGTCCCTCATCACTAATGAGTGTTCCTGGCAGCTGATGCGGGGCAACTGGCCGATTTGCACTACTCTCATGCCCCTGCAGAAGGGCCTGACCCTACTTCTGTGGAGGATGTAACACTGAAAGCTGGGGCATGACTGAGGTCCACTGACATACACACAGGTAGGACAAAGAAACACCCATTGACCATGAAATCAGAAAAAGATATTCCAGCATAAGGTACAGGTCCAGTACAGGCTGTGTGAGCTCTTTATTTTTTGGTAAGAAAGTGCTCAGGCCCCAAATCGATTGTTATATGGCTGAATGAAGATCAATGGACTGTGCACACGAGACTAACTTTCCCAACATTTAAAATCGGATTTCAGTCAATAAAGGATGCAGTAATACATGAATAGAAAATTAAAAAAAAAAACCAGGTTTATCACTTAGATGAAAACTATATATATATTACCTGATAAATTTGGAGAATTCAGGTATTTGTATGTGTCTTTTTGAATATGTATTTTAAAATTTTTAAAAGTTTGAGAATGTAGCATATATAAAATTTAAATTGCAATTTAGAGGACAAATAAATACCCCTTTAATTTTAGGGAACCCATTTCTCTGCTAAGTGATTTAACCTGAACAAATTTTAACATCCTCTTTTATATCTTTTTCATGCATGTAAGTCCCTCAACATCAGTGAACTCCCATTGACTTCAATATGCACAATTTAATTGAAACCTCTGAATGCCCAACTCCTACTAACATAAATTGAAGAAAAAAAATAATTAGTTTCAGTGGGAGTTATGTGAATGTACAGATTGCAGATTGGAGCCAAATCAGAGTCATTATTCATTTTCACAGTTTTGATGGTCTTCCAAGTTAGAATCAAGGTCTTATTTTTAAAACAAAACAAGAAAAATAGGATACCCATTTTTACTGTGTACATGTTAGGGATGAGATGAAGAGCCTGCCTTGTCTCCCTCTAGTTTTAACTTGTGTCTGTTTTTTTAACAGAACATGAAGAAACAGTATACAATATATGAAGTTTGGTCTTACTCTGAGGAGAATCTCTGGGTAAAATACATTTCTTAGAAGATTTTCTCGTTTTTCTTTTCTAATGATATTGTAAGTGAAGTTAGTAGCCTTACTGAAGCCTTTTATTTAGAATGGAGATTAAACATGAAGCCAATCGGATACCATGAACCATGCAACTAAATTGAATTGATATATTTTATTGAGCAAATTAATATTTAAGTTAAATTTTTATTAAGATATCATTTATGTTCATTTTAAAAATCAAAGAAACTGGGGCACCTGGGTGGCTCAGTTGGTTAAACGACTGCCTTCGGCTCAGGTCATGATCCTGGAGTCCTGGGATTGGGTCCCGCATTGGGCTCACTGCTTGGCGGGGGGTCTGCTTCTCCCTCACCCTCCCCCATCTCATGCTCTCTCTCTCTGTCTCATTCTCTCTCTCAAATAAATAAATAAAATCTTTAAAAAAAAATCAAAGAAACTTACACTAATAATCCCAAGTGTTCTTTTTGAGATTTGATAAAATATATTTTTCAAAAGGTGTCATTATCTTTGTCATAAGTAAAACAGCCAAATATAGAAAAAAGCTAGAGAAAATTTTCAAGTCTTAAAATCTTATTAATACAATTTATAAAAGTAAAGGCCCTGAAAAAATTTAAGCCTTGGCATATTTACACACAATATTGTCTTTAAAAAATTTGCTTTAGATTATTACTTTAAAATACACATCTTAGAATAAAATATGTGGAGAAAACCTTAGATAAAACATAAAATGCTATCCTATACCAAACATAACTTTATTAGTTATGCAACTCAAAGTACATTTGTCAAACAAAACATGCATGGCTTGGCTAATGGTTAGGAACCAAGTCATTTATAAAATAAAAATGGCGTAACATTATTTCTGGATGACTACTTTAACCAAAAGAACTAAAAGGATTACTGAGAAGTTGATAGGATTTTAAAGCAGTTAAATAAATAATGAAGTAGAAAAATGATAAATTGGCAACATAATAGAAAGAGTAATGTTATTTTCTGATTGATAAATCATAACTGCATATGTATTACAGTAAATAATAATGGGCACTGCTTTGAATTTTTTTCATATTATTATTGTGCTTATGGCACAATATATTAAAGCACTTATTTTTTCCCAATACTACCTTTTTTCTCCTCAAACTGAAAAATAGTATTTCTCTGAAAGCTATGTGTTGAGAATTGTTCATTTATTTTGATGGGACATATATGTCTCTATCCTGAACATTTTCTTCCCTATAAAAACAAACATCTGTAATAGAATTAGCCCATAATGTGCTATAGGGAAGGTTTCACAATTATTTTAAAACTTTCATAGTTACCTTTATTTTGTTGCATCAATCCTGATTACTGCAAATCCTTGTACAGATATCATTTCCAGCTAGTAAATCATGGGAATACATTCTTTCTTAAAAATCAAAGGATCAGAACCAAGTGTAATGATCTTGTATGTTCAAAAATTTATGCTATAACCGTTAGCTATACTAACTTCAGGCCAGCGCACCTGAAACCTAAAACTAGCTCTACATCTCAAATAAAAGTCTGTTAACACAAGACAAATAATTCCCCTGAGGACACGATTTCTTCAGAAGATGCAGTTTGTCTTAAGTATGTGCTGATAATTCAAAAAAAACTGTAACACATCTGCTTAGTTCTTTCCAAAGTAACTAATTACAAACAGAAGTTAGAGCAGAACATTTTGTGCAATGGTGAAAAATAGACCCATAATTCACGTGAGTTGAGTTTATGTGGTCTACTCACAGTTTTCATGAAGACCCAACAAATAATTTAACTAACTTATAAAACAATTTATTACTAGCTTTGTTTCAATTTTTTTTTTTATAAAATGAAAGGAAAGGAATAGTCTTTTGTACAGAACCAGATCTTGAACTGCTGTATAAACACAGGTTGAAGGTAGATAAAATTCTCATCCCCAAAGCCAAAAGTCTGGCCAGAGAAATAAGTGGTAAAAACGAGCCCAGATCCTAATTTATTGTTGGAATTGCAACAACTAGTACTCCTCTCTTATCAGGGTCTGGCTCTATATATGAGAATTTCTTAGTAGAGGGAGGTAAGAAAAAACATTTCTTTCCTTCAAGTTTTATGAGATAGTTTATAAAAGTATTAAAAGGCTGGTTTCTTGCTTCCTTAAATAATATTGTTCATAACACTGATTGCTGCCAAAAGTCTACTGTTGACTCTCAAGAAACAGTAAAATTAAGCCCTTATCTCTTTACACCAGAAGTCTTCTTCCCAGTGTTTTTACTTAGAAGTCATAAGCTTATGTGTTTTGGCCTTGACTAACTGTGAAAGTCTCTTACAACCTTCAACCATTGGCTCTGATGCATATTTATACACTAGCCACATTTGCTTAGTTTTACCACTGAGTCTGATGAAATAATTTTGTGCTACTATTTCTTTGTTTTGTTTTGAGTGATGAAGTCAATAATCAAACATAGAGTCGTGTTAAAATTGGAATCCTATAAGGTAGAGTAAGTTTTCCCGAGTGCAGTCTGATATGCAATATTTCCCATGATACCAAAGAATCAACTACTAGGCTGCCAACTGGAACATATAATGAAGGCTGCAAAAGACACAGTATTTGTGGTATTTCTATCTTTTAGCATTGCCATATCAGGTCGTGAGTCTGAATTTGTGGCAGTGCCTATTGAGACTACCTAAACTCTAGATAACTGGAAGGAGGTGATGTGGAGGATTTTAACTCAGTTTGAATCATTAAAACTGACTCATTTCTAGGCCAGACTATAATCCTAGATTCCTGAAATGTTGAAATTGGAAAATACATCAACTATCAGCTAATTCTGCTATTTCCAAATTTGGATTGGTATTAGAATCACTTAGGGAGATTTATTATAATCATCATCATCATCATCATCATCATCATCATCATCATTTTTAGAGATCTTGCGGACATGATTCGATTAACATTTTCTGTTACCTGGTATTGTTGCATGAAAACCATCCCCAAGTTCAGAGGATTAAATAACTTCAAATTATTATATTGCAGAATAGTATTTGTTGGCTGGGGCTCAGCTGGGTGTTTTTGTTTGTTTGTTAGTTTACCCTGCTAGTCTCATTTACGGCTTCTCATTAGCAGCATGTAATTGGGATAATGGCTGGAGCTGGCCTGTTCAAATGGTCTCTCTCCACAGGGACTCTTCAACACAGAGTTGCCAAGAATGGGACCTGGAAATCTGTATGTTATTTAAAAGGACATTTTCATAAGTGATTTTGATCCATTGGAATCAGTGAAGAAATGAATAAGGAAATGAAAACATGTGTCCAGACAGGCTCAATATCATGTATAAGGCACCACAGCTAGTTAATGATAAGGCTAAATCTAGAACTCAGATCTTTGGATATTTTGGGCCTGACCTTGTTTCTCCATATTATTCCATATTTTTATGTTGCATATAGACTAGTGAGGGCTTACTATACTGAGTAATACCATAGGACCATGCATGGCATCATACACTGATATGCCATAATTTTAAATCTATTGTAAAATTATAGATTTTTTGATGGATAATAAATTTCTAAGTTCATGACTGTGTATGTATTGTGTG
>NW_023270739.1:31084604-31121350 GCF_011800145.1 Mirounga leonina
GATGGATAATAAATTTCTAAGTTCATGACTGTGTATGTATTGTGTGTTTATGTGTGTGTGTGTGTGTGTGTGAGAGAGAGAGAGAGAGGGAGAGAAAGAGAGAGAGAGACTGTTTGTGAACACCTAGCTGAAGATCCAGAAAATGCTTTCATTCTTTGGATATGATTCAATGTTGAGTTCCAGTCCATTGGTGTTGGTTGGGATCTTTAGTTTCTCTATGCCTCCTCCTTTAGCAATCATTTTGGGCCATACATTCATATTTTCACTTGCATTCTTCTTCAGGTTAAAGAGGAAAGAGTCTTAAAACCTGGACCATAGCAATAATTCAGAAATCTCAATGCCCCAAACGTAGGCCTACCCTAGCAAGAGGAGTGTCCTCAGCCCATGATGAAGCCCTGCCTAGAGTCCTGTCCCATGTCCAAAGAATGACTTTTTCACAGGAAGATTTACAATGAGAGTATTCTTTGTCTTTATGAGAAATCAGACCAATACCTTCAAGTGCGTGGGCATCCTTTGCTCGCCTCTCTCAAACACCAGAACACAACTATCCAACATCTAAGCTACTAATAACAAATTAAACAATCCCATTTACTCATGTTCCATAAATTTTCCTTAATGTCAAGGTGAAGACTAGATCTCCACCTCCAGTTTATCTCTAAACCATTCCTTGAGAAAGACCAGGAAATTAAACACACAATAAGAACCAAAAACAACACTGGTATAAAGAAGCCTAACTCAAGATTAAGAAACATAAGCAATTCTAAAAAAAGAAATACTTTATTTAGAATAACTCTGCCCATCATAAACAAGTATTTTTGTTGTTAAGCAGACTAATTTAGCATATTAGATAGAAAAGCCCCAAATATTTCCTATAGAAGAGGCTTTTACTCCTCACACCTAGCCAGCTTTCCTTTCCTTCCAGGCACATAGGCACATTACAATTCCTGTTCTTCCGACTTAGGCAGAGCCAAGTGCCTCATTTTAGACAATGCATTGTAGGAAGATACAGAACCAGTGTAAGACTTCACTGACTTTTTCCTATGCCAGAACAACCATATCAACTTTTTAATTGAGATAGAACAAAACTGGTATAGTCTGTATCACTGAATAATACAATGGAAAATAGTTCCCCTGGAGCATCTCCCAGACTTCAAATACTGATGAGAAATAAAAAATTTCTTTTTTTGTGTCACTGAGATTTTGACACAAAAATTTGTTTTGCCTGCAGTATATCCTAACCTACTCCAACTAAGGAAAGCCCATTGTAGAAGAGTTCGGCTTTTCCTTTCCAAACTTAAATAATAATTACAACAGTTTGTCTAGTGGCTATTCCTAAAAGTGAATTGAGTTCTTCTTTGGTATCCCAAAACATGTTCTATGGCTGCTGTCATAACACTTATATTGCTCTAGGGTGGGGAAGGACATAAAGGGAATGATGGGGGCTATGAGTAATAGTTGTTTCATGATCTGGGTCTTGTTCACACGTGTGTATACCTTGTAAAGTTCATCAATGCTGGCTACACATGTTGTTCATTTAAAAGTTGTCAATCTGTATACTTAAAATTTGTATCCTTTTCTAAATAAATGTTTTACTTTATTAAAAGGTTTACCAACAAATAACCTTTAAAACCATAAAAATAGAACATTGTTTTGCTTATACTTGCTTCAAACCTGCCTCCCAAAATTATAGAATTTTTGAGGTTTCAAATATTAGATTATTCTCTTTAAATCCCCAAATCCTAGGGTTCAATTTATCCCTGCAAAGATTAATAATTTTTCTTAGGGATACTGGAGGAAAAAAAAAAGTGGGGAATACCCCTGTGTTATATATAAACTGGAATAATTGAGAATTCCTTAAGACCTAAATAAAATCAGCTTGACCTTCCATTACATTCCCCAAGATTTCTGCAAATTCTTGGGAATAGTACATTTGTACCATCTCTAACTCTGGACTTCTGGTTCCATACACTTTGTTTAAGTTATGGCTCCTATAACATGCTTTATGTGCCATTTCTCTTCAGAGATGAATTAAGCTAGGTATAGAAGTCAGCCATTTGCTTAATTAAGAAACACCACCAACAATGAATTGTTTGAACATTACATCAAAAACTAATGATGTACTATATGCTGGCTAACTGAACATAATAAGAAAAACCCCAAACAACGACATCATCAACAACAACAACAACAACAACAACAACAACTAATACTCCAAATTCTCAGAAGACACCCGAGTGTGTAGTAAGTGCCTGAAGACTAGTGGACTAGCCTGAGAGTGAGAAACTCCTGGGGGCTACAGTCTTAGAGGAGCACAGACTTTTATGGATTTTACCTTCAGATACCCCAATATGGTCTCATGGATCTGAGAAAGATCTTCTGGCTCTGGCAGGGAGAAAGACCAAGAGTGTTTCCCATAACAAAGGCCTAGGTGAAAAGATTTTACTTGAGCCTTATTCCAGCTGCAGAAGGGCATTTCTCCCTCTTTCTTAATACCTCCCACAACCCCACCTTCCCTGTTCCACGTAAGAGAAAAAATAAGCCATGTCAATGAAGAAGCACTTGTGAAATTCACAGCCTAGAGTCACAGGCCTATTACAAGTCTGAGATTTAATCATGAGGTTATAGGATATTTCTCCTCTCCAACACCTTATCACCACAACAACAGGGTTGCAGTATAACAACAGATTACACCTAAAAGAGCTGGGGGACATAGACTACATATGAAGAGGAGTACTTGGGGAAATCCAAAATAAAGAGGGGGTACCAAAACAAGGAACATAAGGGATTTGAAGACTCTGGAACCTACAGCTACAGCAAACATTAAACCTCCCCAACTCCTAGCCAGATAAACAAGAAACTTCACAGTGAAATCCTCTTTCTCTCAGTTCTTTATTATCTGGTTCATCATGTCAGGTATTCAACAAAAGAATACAAGATATGTCAAAGGCAAAAAAAAAAAAAATCTGAATGGACAAAGTGAGCATCAGAACCAGACTCAGACGTGAAACAGATGTTGGAATTATCAGACAGGGGATTTAAAATAACTATGATTAATAAGTGGAGGGTTCTAAGGCAAAAAGTAGACAATGTGCAAACACAGGTATTTAAGCAAAAAGAAGAAAACTCTGAGAAAAATAAAAAGAGAAAGGTAGAAATAAAAAATACTATAAGAGCAATTAAGAATATTTGTTATGGACTCAACAGTAAATGACAAGGAGAAAAAAAAAAGTGAGCTTAAAGATAGGTCAATAGAAAGTTCTCATACTGAAATCCAAAAACAAAAAAAAAAAAAGAAAAAACCAGGACAGGACCTTCAAAATGTGGCAGAATTTCAAAAGATGAAAATACACATAATTGGAATACCAGAAGGAGAAGATAGATAGACGGAAGCAGAAGAAATATTTGATGTATTAATGCCTGAGAACATAACAAATTAATTATAGACACCAAACCAGAGTTATAGGACACTCAGAAAACATCATACTGGATAAATACAAAACAAAATAAGACAACAACAACAAAATTACACTGAGGCATATCATATTCAACTGTGGGAAATGTAAGACAAAGCAAAAGAATGTGAAAGCAGCCAGAGAAAAAAATAAGCCTCTTACCCATGCAGGAGCAAGGAAATGAATCACAATGGTATTTAATAAAAAAACACAAAATCTGAAGAAAGTATACAAAGGACAAAAAAAGCCCCAGTAACCTAGAATTCTACAAAGGTGAAGGACAAAGACATTTTCTGAAAAAAACCACAACAAAACAAAACAAAAAACACCTGAGGGAATTCATTACTACTAGACCTCCCCTGTAGGAAATCTTTAAAGATCTTAGGCAGAAGGAAAATGATCTAGGACAGAAGCTCATCTACAAAAAGAAAGAAAAAATATTAGAGAAGTAATAAACAGAGGTAAAATAAGATCTTTTATTTTTCTTATTCTTAATATATGCAAAAGATAACTGTTTATTTAAACAAAACTAGTAGTATATCTAGACAGTGGAATGTTAAACACAAATTAACGTACTGGGATATTGTAGGATATGAATAAGGAAGTGAATGACAGCAATGTTATAAGGGAAGGGAGGGGAGAAAGTAGGAATATTTTAAGTACCTGCACTATGTGTGAAGTGATAGTGTTATTTGTAGTTAGGCTTAGAATATTTAAAGAATATATTTTGGAAGAAGATTAATGTAAGCCATAAACAGCAGAAGAAAAGAAATAATAAAACTTGAAACAGAAACCAGTGAGACTGAAAACAGAAAAACATAGAGAAAATCAACAAAACCAAAGACTGGTTCTTTGAAAAGATCAATAAAACTGATGAATCTCTAGCCCAGATAACCAAGAAAAAAAGAGAGAGAGGAAAAAAAAAAAAAGAAATTACCAATATCAGAAATACAAGAGGGTAATCACTACTAACCCTATGGATATTAAAAGGGTAATAAAATAGTTCTATAAACAACTTGATGCCCACTAATTTGATAACTTAGATAAAAGGAACCAATTGCTTGAAGACACAAAGTATCAAACTCATTCAAAGGGAAACAGGTCATTTGAATAGGCCTAAATCTATTGAATAAGTTGAATTAATAATTAATAACCTTCATAAAAAGGAAGCATCAAACCTGAATTGTTTCCATAGTGAATTCTACCAAACATTTAAGAAAGAAACAATACCAAATTTCTGCAAACTTTTCCACAAAGTAGAAATGGTGGGAACATTTTTTTTAACTCAGTCTATGTGGCCAGAATTACCATTATAATAAAACTAGATAAAGTCATTACAAGAAGGGAATTCTACACCTAATATAGCTCATAAACATAAGTGCAAAAATCCTGAACAAAATATTGACAAATCCAATCTAGTAATGTTTAACAAAAGTTATACACCAAGACCAAGTGGGATTTATTTCAGTTAAACAAGGCTGATAGATTCAGCATTCAAACATCAGTGTTATCTATCACATCAAGAGGCTGAAAAATAAGAACCATGCCATCATAACAATTACTGTGGAAAAAGTATTTGACAAAACCCAACACCATTTATGATAAAAATTCTCAGCTAACTTGTATTAGAGGGGGACTTTCTCAATTTGATAAGGAATATCTATCAAACAAAAACCTATTGCTAACTTTATACTTGATAATGAGAAATTGGACATTTTCTCTTTATGACTGGGAACAAAGCAAGAATATCTGTCTCATTGCACCCATTCAGCATTACACCTAAAACTAATGTAACATTATGTGTCAACTATACTTCAATTGAAAAAATTAAAAATCTTATGGCAGAAGTCATAGCAAGTGTAGTAAGACAATAAAATAAAGTAGTAAAATAAAATAAAATAAAATAAAATAAAATAAAAGGTAGACTGGGAAGGAAAACAAAATGTATTAGCAGATGATAGGAGACATGATTGTCTGCAGAAAATACTGAAGAACTGACCAAAAACTAAACAAAAACAAAACAAAACAAAACCTCTGGAACTAATATGTGAGTATAGCAAAGTTGTAGGATATAAGATTAATATATAATAAAAATAATATATAATGTCAATCACTTTCCTATATGCCAGCAATAAACAATTAGAATTTGGAATATTTAAAAAAGCACTATTTAACATAGATATAAAAATAAAAAAAATACTTAGGTATAAATCGAACAAAATATGTGTAGGATTTGTGTGGAAACTATAAAACTCTGATGAAAGAAATAAAAGATCTAACTAAAGGGTAAGATATACTGTGTTCATGGATTGAAAGACTTAATGATTGTTTAGATGTCAAAATTCTCTAGCTTTATCTAGGGATCAATGTAGTCTCAACCAAAATCCCAGTGAGCTTTCTTGTTTATATTGACAGACTGACTCTAAAGTTTATGGTTAATGGCACAGACATAGAATAGTATACATGCTGCTGAAGAAGATGCTCTAATCCACCTGATTTTTAGGCTTCTTATAAAATTACAGTAATTAAGATAATGTGGTATTGGTAAAAGTATATACATGTAGATTACAGAAAATAATAGAGAGCCCAGAAATAGACCTACAATAATATAGTTAATTAATCTTTGACAAGGGAGCTAAGGCAATACGAAGGAGAAAAGATACTCTTTTAACAAACGATGCTGGAAAAAGTAGGTATCAATAGGCAAAACTTAGAAAAAGATACTTTAGACTTCAGTAAACTTAAAAACTTCTGCTGTGCCAAAGACACTATTAAGAGAAACAAAAGACAAGCCACAGACTGAGAGAAAGTAGTTTGCAAAAGGCAAAGAACTTATATCCAAAATATACAAAGAACACTTGGGATTCAACAGTAAGAAAGCAAACAGCCTAAATGAAAAAAGTGGGCAAATGATCTGAAAAGACGCTTCCTCACGTGCTATATAAAGATGACAAAAAAAGATGGGACGCCTGGGTGGCTCAGTCATTAAGTGTCCGCCTTCTGCTCAGGTCATGATCCCGGGGTCCTGGGATTGAGCCCCGCATCGGGCTCCCTGCTCAGCGGGAAGCCTGCTTCTCCCTCTCCCATTCCTATTGCTTGTGTTCCCTCTCTCGCTGTCTTTCTCTGTCAAATAAATAAATAAGAAATCTTAAAAAAAAAAAAAAAAAGATGACAAAAAAGCAAGTGAAGTGATGCTCAACATCTTTTGTCACCAGTAAATTGTAAATTAAAGCAATTAAATATACCACCACAAAACTATACACATAATCAAAATCCAGTAACACGGAAAAAACTCATTGCTGGCAAGGAAGCAAAGCAACTGGAATTCTCATTCATTACTGGTGGAGATGCAACATGGTGCAGCCACTTCGGCAGACTTTTACAAAGCTACACGTAGTCTCACAATGAGATCTGGTGATTGTGCTCTAGGTGTATATCCAGCTTATTTGAAAATTGACACCCACATGAAAACCTGCAAATGAATGTTTACAGCAGTTGTATTCACACTGACTAAAAACGGGAACCAAACAATAGGTAAATGGATAAACAAACCGTGGTACATCTACACAACTGAATATTATTTGGCAATGAAAAAAAGACCTATCCAGAACCAAAAAGACATGGATGAATTTTAAATGAAAATTGATATAGAAATAAGCCACTCTGAACAGTCTACATACTATATAATCCCAATGATAGGACATGTGGAAAAGATAAAACTATAGTAACCCTAAACATTTCAGTGGTTGTCAGAGGCTCGGAGAGAGGAGAGGAGTGCTAAATAGGTGAAGCACAGAGATTCTTTTTTTTTTTTTTGAGTAGTAAAAATATTCTGTATGATACTATAATGGTGAATTCATGACATGATCCATTTATTAACACCTATAGGACTTTACAACACAGGTTTTCTTTGAATTTAGTGAGGTATTATGCACATTCATATGTATATAAATGTTCATGATTATTATCCATTTTTTTTTGAAAGGGAGGGAGGGGGGGTTGCAGAAGGGGCAGAGGGAGAGGGAGAGAGAGAATCTTAAGTGGGCTCCACGCTGGGCTCAATCTCACAATCCTGATATCATGAGTCAAAATCAAGAGTTGCACCCTTAGCCTACTGAGCCACCCAGGCACCCCCATGATTATTATACATCTTATAAAACTGGGTTCTAGATAATAATATTAAGATACTCTGACAAGGATTCAAGTTTGTAGTTCATAAAAACTGAGAGCTAAGCTTTCTGTTTGGTTTCACATTCAGTAATTTTATTAACTACTAAACTAAGACAATGATACATCATGGTAAAATTTAATGGGGTATAAATGTATTAGTTTCCTAATTGTTTTTAGTCAGTGTGAATATACGGTAACATAGATGATAAACACTACTCTTTGCTTAGCTGATACAGGTGATGCTTTCAGTAACTGGCACTATCCTAATATTTACTGCTGTCTGCCATATCATTATGATAGAACTGTTTACCAAAATTCTACATCCTCTTATGTGATCATAGATTTCTGGTTATCTAACAATAATAGGTATTTCCTTTGATGTTACTAAGTAAACATCCATCACCAAGATTGGGTGCACTACATAAACCTCAATTTTAGAATTTTGTATGGTCTAACTCCTACTTTCTGTGTCTAAAATTACTAAATGTATGTAATTGTAACTGGATAATTTTATTTCAGTTAGCTACATATATCATATCAGAATAGCCTTATACTGTAAAGTAAAAATAACAGTGTGAAATGGATCTAGATCTCTTAACCAGAATATTCTAAAATAGACTGCATAAAATCTACTGAAAATTTTAGGCACCGTCTTTTTAATGGCAATATCTGAATGTAAGTAACCAGTATCTAAATGAGCCCCACATATGTGTTGTGATTGAAATTTTGTACTCAGGCTCTGACTATGGCTGAGAACTAAGGCAGTTCAGCTGCTTTTTGCTCACACTTAGTTAACAAAAAATATGACAATTATTTTAAAACACAAGCATGGTCTCAATTAAAATTCAAAATCAGAATTCCAGCCGAAGACAGTAATAAAATATCTGAACTCAGTTTGGGGTCAAAATCTTCTCTTTGATCTCAACCCTCCTGCAGACTTGAAGACTATGTTGTGTGGGAACGGTGGGGATAGTATTAACTTGTGTGAAATGGTGTTTAGGATTCTACAGGGTCAATAGAGGCGAGGAGAGATTGGAAAGGTAAGGAAATAGACAGTTTTTAATTGAACCCTTGACTTCCTTTGTTGGCGCACCTTTGCCTCTTAAGTGGTTTTCACTAATGGGATATTTTCATGGATGCTTTGGGATTTCCCTGCTGAATCTGTCATAAAGTAGCCATAAAAGCAATCAACAAAGAAATGTTGATTTTCAGCTTTCTCACATATATGAATTTATATATATTTAAATTATTTAAATTTACATATAAACATGTATATTATACATACATTATATATGAGATATATAACTGAACAATAAACCTGAAGAAATTGCTCAAAACTCAGCACAGAAAAAAATTAAGAACTAAAATAAAATGTGGGATGCCTGGGTGGCTCAGTCGGCGAAGCATCTCCCTTCGGCTCAGGTCATGATCCCAGAGTCCTAGGATCGAGTTCCACATCGGGCTCCCTGCTCAATGGGAAGCCTGCTTCTTCCACTGTCTGCTGCTCCCCCTGCTTGTTTCCCCTTGCTCTCTCTCTCTCTGACAAATAAATAAATAAAATCTTTAAAAAAATAAATAAATAAAAATAAATAAATAAATAAATAAATAAATAAATAAATAAATAAATAAAATAAATGTGAAGGAGGGGTTAGGAGAAAAGGAGAGCAGAATGTTTCAGTTTAATACAAACCTAACAGAATTTCTACAATGTAAGACCAGTAAGAATGGTGTGGGCTACAAAAAATATTTGAATAATTTCCCAGAATTGTGAAAGACATGAATTCCAGATTAAAGAAACAAATAAATCTTGAGAAAGGGAAATGCAACTAAATCTATTCATGGAAGGCTGAAAGTAAAAATGCACAACAGCAGAGGCAAAGATAGGCAAGCCAAAAGGGAACTATCTGGGGGCACTTGGGTGGCTCAGTCGATTAAGCATCTGCCTTCAGCTCAGGTCATGATCTTGTGGTCCTGGGATCGAGCCCCATGTTGGGCTCCTTGCTCAGTGGGGAGTCCCCCTCCCTCTGCTTCCCTCACCGTCTCTCCCTCAACCTGCCCCCACTCTTTCTTTCTCTCTCTCTCTCAAATAAATAAATCAATCTTAAAAAAAAAATAAAGTATTTGCGCCATATTTCATGGCTCCAGGTAATACAAATAATAAATTTATACTTTGGCAAGTCAAACATTGATTTAACGGTTGTAAGTAACCACTTAAAAAAAGGACATATAATTTGTAAGTTTCAAATCAATGAAGAAAAATGGAGAGAGAAAACTTTAAATTCAGTCAGAGACAAAAGAAGACAATAGATTCCAAATCTCTCAGTAATCATCATAAATGCAAACTTATCAATTTGCAAAAGGTGTAGAGTCTAACATTGGATGATAAAAAATATACAGCTGGCACTTAGTCTAAAAGATACAAATAAAAAATAATTAGATTAAAAAGTTAGAAGAAATTTTAAAAGTTTTACCAGGTACTTAGTAACAAAAAGATCCGAGGCAATGTGATAATAATATCATGTTTTATCATATACATATCATATAGCAATCTAATATCATACACATATACATATAGCAAACACAGGGCTTAGGCTATAAAGATCCCTACAAAAATAACAAAATATATATTCTGAACTATTCTGAGCACTATGTTTACTGTTTGTGACCCCAGAATTCTCATGTTGAAACCCTGTTTGGAGGTGGGGTCTTTGGGAAGTAGTTAGGTCATGAGCGTGGAGCCCTTGCTCGCTCACTTTCTGCCATGTGAAGATTCAAGGAGAAGTCAGCCCTTCTTGTAAACCAGAAATAGAGCACTCACCAAGAACCTGACCATGCTCACACCTTGATCATGGATTTCCAGCCTCCAGAACTGTGAGAATAAATGCCTTTGATCTAGCCACCTAGTCTATCACAATTTGTTGTAACAGTCTGAGCTCAGACAAGAATAAACAAAGTATAATAGGAAGAAAAAGTGTATAGTACCTGTGAATAAATCTTTCAAAGAATACATAAGATTCACTGAAGAAATTCATTAAACTTTATTTACTGGATAACAGAAACAAAAGAAGAAATATATATAGAATGAAAGAGCTTTTCCACATATATGAATTCATACAGATAGAAAAACTAAATATAGAAAAGATGTTCATTTTCCCCAATATAATCTACAGTTAAAGCAAAATTCCAATTTTGTACCATGATACATTACTGAGCCAAAAGTCATATAAAAAATTAAATGCTTAAAAAAATTAAATGCTCAAAATATAAAAGTTGAAGTAGGTGGAGGAGACACAGGATGTCAAGATTTATTATAAAATTATACTCACTATAAAATTACTGTTAAAAGTACATAAAGTTAAAAAATGAATTATTTAATAATACACTGTATGTTAACTAACTGGAATTTAAATAAAAGCTAAACAAAAATATGAGTTATTTTTATAGGATTCCACTAAAGAGTGAGGAGTGTGCATGTGTGTGTGAGAGAGAGAGATGTTCAATTTAAGTAATACTGTTAGAAAAAAATAACTATTCACATAAAAAGAATAATAAACTTAGATTTGTACCTCACACCATAACTTAAAATATACTCTGGTGTATTAAATATTGTATTAGTCTCCTGGGGCTGCTGTAACAAAGTGCCATAAACTGGGAAATTTATTTTCTCACAGTTCTGGAGTCTAGATATCCAAAATCAAGATGGTAATAGAACCATGCTCCTTTTGAGACCCTGAGTAGAATCTTTATCTTTCCTTTGCAGGCAACTACACCACGCTGATCTCTGCCCCTGTCATTCACATGGCATTCTCCTCAACTGTCTTTGTGTCTATGTCAAAAGTTACCTCTTTTTTTTTTTAAGATTTTATTTATTTATTTGACACAGAGAGAGAGAGATCACAAGTAGGCAGACAGGCAGGCAGAGGGAGAGGGAGAAGCAGGCTCCCTGCTGAGCAGGGAGCCCGATGCAGGACTCGATCCCAGGATGCTGGGATGGCGACCCGAGCTGAAGGCAGACACTCAATCAACTGAGCCATCAGGTGTCCCCAAACTTCCCTCTTCTTTTTTTTTTTTTTTTTAGTTTTACTTTATTATGTTATGTTAGTCAACATACATCATTAGTTTTTTTTCTTTCTTTTATTATGTTATGTTAATCACCATATATATTACATCATTAGTTTTTGATGTAGTGTTGCATGATTCATTGTTCACGTATAACACCAAGTGCTCCATTCAATACATGCCCTCCTTAATACCCATCACCGGGCTAACCTAGCCCCCCACCCCCTCCCCTCTAAAACCCTCAGTTTGTTTCTCAGAGTCTATAGTCTCTAATGAAGGTGGGGCGGGGGAATCGGAGGGGGAGATGAACCAAACTTCCCTCTTCTTGTAAGGACACTAGTCATGTTGGATTAGAAGGCTACCCTACTCCAGTTATGGCTTCATCTTAACTGATTACATCTGTAGTGGGGCTATTTCTAAATCAGATCACATTCTAAGGTCATCAGGAGTTAGGACTTCAACATCTCTTTTTGTGGAACCACAATTCAACCTGTAACAGTCCACCTTCTGCTCCCCCTTAAATTCACGTCCTTCCCATGTGCAAAATACATCCACACTACCCCAATATCTCCTAAAGTCTTAAGCATTCCAGCATCAACTCTGTCCAAAATCTTATGTAAATGCCTTCAATTTAAAGCCCCTAATCTCATTATCAAATCATTTAAATTAACTATATGTGAAATGAAATATTATTCATCCTGGGGCAAAATTCCTATCTGTGAACCTCTGATGAGTTATTAAGTTATTAATTTACAGAATACAATGGTGGGAAAGCATACGATAAATGTCTGCATTTCAAATGAAAGAAATTGGAAGACTAAAGAAGTCACATGTCCAAAACAAGTCCAAAATCCAGTATGACAATTTCACTAGATTTCAAGGCCTGAGAATAATCTTCTGCGGTTCTATATTTTGTCCTTTGGGCCCACTGGGACAACCCTGCCCTACCGGTTCTGGGCAGGGAAACTGAGCCAGTGTCCTTCCCTTCCCCAGGGGCTGAGCCTTCTGGCCCATGGTAATAACAGTAGCCCTACTGGCCTCTGCAGACCTGGCTCTGCTCTCAGAGTCACTCTTCCTTCATTTCCTCTCATCTTTCTCCCTTTCAGCTCACTCTGCCATGGTTTCTATTGGTATAAGATTCTCAAAAACCTCCTTGGCCTACCATGTAATTCTGAGGGGTCCAAGCCCTCAAAAAAGGGAGTCCTCCACAAATCTTTCCTGACCAATTCCAGTTCTATTTCTGGCTTCTGCTGAGATGGTTGATTGGATTCTTGAGTTATATACCTAACTTCTTTTGCGTATGGTCCTTTTTATAGGATAGGCTGAGGATTTTCCAAATCATCAAGTGCTGATGCCATTTTATTTAAAAGTTCATTTCTCAATTTATCCCTTTCTTCTTGAATTTTACTAAAAACAGCAGAGAGAACTAGATGTACCTTCTACACTTTGCTTGAACATTTCCTCAGCTAAATACTCAAGTTCATCACTTGTAAACTCTACTTCCCACAAAAAAAGTAGAATGTAATTCAGCCAAGTTCTGTCACTAAAGATTACCTTTCCTCCAGTTTCCAAAAACATGTTTCTCATTTCCATCTGAGACCTCACTGGAAGCACCTTTAATATTCATTCACATTTCTGGTAACATTCTGTTCATGATGATACATGTTTCTGTAAGACAATAGAAGTTTTCTCTGTAGCTCTCCTCAATTTTTTTTTTTCTGAGTCCTTATCTGAATCACCTCTAAATGTCCTTATTTCTACCAATAACATCTTTGAGGCCATCTATGCTTTTTCTCTCCCATACCTCAAAATTCTTCCATGCTCTGCCCATTACCCAATTTCAAAGCCACTTCCATATTTCTAGATATTAATTACAGCAGCAGCCTACTTTCCAGTACCAAAATCTATACCAGTTTCCAGGGCTTCTGAAACAAATTACCATAACTGGTGGCTTACACAGAAATTTATTCTCTCTCACTCTTCTGGAGGCTAGAAATCCAAAATCAAGATGTCAACAAGACCAAGCTCTCTCTGAAATTTTGGGCAGAATTCTCCCTCATCTTTTCATGGCTTTTGTGGCTCTCAATCCTTGACATACCTCAGCTCATGGCTGCATCATTACATGGCATTCTCCCTGCCTTATCTCTGTTTCTGTGTCCAAATTTCCCTCTTATATCAGTCATATTGGTTTAAGAGTCTACCCTATTCCAGTATGATCTCATTTTAACTTAACTAATTCCATCTGTTACAAGCCTATTTCCAAATTAGATCACAGAGGAGTTAAGGCTCCAACATATTTATTAGGGGGACATGATTCAACCCATAACAAATAAACGTATTTGTAAAGCAAGATCACACACACACACACAAAAAAACCCCACCTTGGAATAAAATATAAACACTTTTGGACGCTATGGTATACTAAAATTTTTTAAAAGACCAAAATCAAAAATAATAAAATTGACTACACTACAAATATATACTTCCACATGCAAAAATGATTAAGCACATAACAATAAAATCTTCATATTTAGGACTCACATTGTGAATAAAGGAATATAAATTTGATTAAATAAAAAAATACAAAAAACCTCCCACATACCAATATAAAAAGACAAACTGTTAAAAAGAAAATGTACAAATATGAGTAGTGAATCCACAGTAGGTGTTAAAAATCACTAGAACTCTGGAAATTTATTTTTCAATAGAACGGAATTAATCACTCTTTAGACTGGTTAAAAAAAAATCAACAGTATATGTTGTTGGAAAAGACATGAGAGAAATGAATTTCTCAATATTGTTAAGGAGAGGGGCGCCTGGGTGGCTCAGTTGGTTAAGTGTCCTCCTTTGGCTCAGGTTATGATCTTGGGGTCCTGAGATCAAGCCCCATGTCAGGCTCCCTGCTCAGTGGGGAGTCTGTTTCTCCCTCTGACCCTCTCCCCCTGCTCATGCTCTCTCTCTCAAATAAATAAATAAATAAATAAATAAATAAATAAATAAATAAATAAATAAATAAAAGCTTTAAAAAAATGTTGAGTATAAATTCTTACAATACCTTGAAAACAATTTAATAGGCTCTTATAAAACTTCTAATGGAACTACCTCATCATTTGATTCACTTTTAAATTCATACCTGTATTAGCTAGCTATTGCATTATGATGCTGTATAATAAACACTCAAAACTCAATGATTCAAAGCAACAGCTATTTATTATAATGGATCTGTGGATAAGCTGAGCCATGCTTTTTAGTAGTGTTAGCAGAACACAAGTGGACAAGCAGTAAATGCTTGAGACTACTTAAGGCTTAGGCTCAGAGCTAGCATGCTATCACATACATCACATATGCTATTGACCAAAGTCAATTCCAAAGTCAAAGGAAAAAGTACACTTAGCCTTTTAAGGGAAGAAACTACGAAGTTATATATCAAATGGCATGAAAATAGGGAGGAATGAAGAATGTTAGCCAATAATTCCACCAAATGCAGTGTACTCACAATTATTCACAAATTTACTACATCCAAAACATATCCACACTCATCCCAAGAATCCTAATCTGATTACAGTATCAGGCTTGAAGTCCAAGATCTTGTGATCTATATCAATAGCAACTTTGCATTAGTTCTTCATGATTCAAAGGTTTATGAACTAAAAAGAAAACATCTCTCCGACATAAAATGGTAGAACAGATAAATGATACTGTAAGACAATAGAAGTAAAAACTCATATTTAAATAATTTGATACACTTGGCAGTCACTTTCTTGTTTATTCCTCTCTAGCCATTTTGAAATCCTGTTGGATAAATGATGCCAGATCTCCCTATCTGTGGGTTAGAAAATACATGATTAGGCTCTGACTCTTCTTCCTAGGGCTATTTCACCATTCTAATATTTTCCAAGGCTCTTAGATCTGACCTAAGGACATCCTTCTTTTACCATCATTTTCTTTGGCCATTTCTAGAAGGAGTTACAAAACATGCTTTTTGAGATGAGCAGATTTCCCATCCTTCTTTATGCCTACAGAGTTGAGAACCAAAAGAACTTTTCTTCTCTTTAGCTAAGTCAAGTTTTGCTGCACTTTAAAAAATGCATTTCTTTTATTTATTTATTTTTAAAGATTTTATTTATTTATTTGAGACAGAGAGAATGAGATACAGAGAGCATGAGAGGGAGGAGGGTCAGAGGGAGAAGCAGACTCCCTGCCGAGCAGGGAGCCCGATGCGGGACTCGATCCCGGGACTCCAGGATCATGACCTGAGCCGAAGGCAGTCGCTTAACCAACTGAGCCACCCAGGCGCCCAAAAATGCATTTCTTTTAAAAACTTCATGGACTTTCCATGTATTTGGTTCCAGCCAATTCTTTCTGTATCAATCTATACCCATAATTATTTTAGAGGCATCCATTTTCCTGTAGATTTAACTGTAAGTAATTTAGGCATATTTTTCTTCAGTAAAGCCATGTTCTTAATGCTTTTTATAAGTCCTTTTGCCCAAATAAAAAGATCTACTAAACATCACCTTAATTCTTTCAGAGATCTTATCAAAGTATCTCCCTTGTTCTTGATTTTGTCTGTGTCCCCAGGCTGTATCTTAATTTGAGAATCTGTTACTGATTGGAGAGATGGGAAACAAGAGACCATTTTAGTTTTCCATCCAATGTTCTGGGCTCTCTATATTACTTCTAAATTCTGCTTGAAATCTGTCCAATTCTTCTGGTAGCGTATATGCAGCAACAATCTCAAACTCTCAACATCTTGCCTAAGAACCATGTTGCCACAAGTATATTTGGTACATCTTCTATTATTAAATTTTACATGGGATAATTTCACCAGATATTTTACCACTACATAGCATTTATTATAATAATATAAATTAAAGATCATTTCAATATGTGATATATTTGCAAATATTTGATAAAATATCATATTCATTTCTGGAAAAAAAAACAACCAACAAAACACAGGCTAGGAATAAAAGAAAACACACACACACAGACACACACACGCCTTATAGGTTGATTTCTATTGGATCTTTCTTATAACAACAAAAATTATGGTACCATTCTGCAAACAATAGATGTTTTTAAAAAAATATTACTCTAGACAATATTGTGAAAATTGAACTGTAGAAATACTCTAGGTTTTTAAGATATAAAACAGAATTAACTTGAATAATTTTAAGCCATTCTCTATTTGGACATATAAAGGGAAATATGAAATGCTTGTGTAATGTTTATAAATGCTGTGTTTTATATTTATATAGTTTCTTTGTGTTAATACAAGACAAATCTAATTGTAAACTTTAATAATAATTGTATGGAGACTATGGGAATATAAATGTCATATACATTTTTAACAGCTATGTTTTGAAACAAATGGGTTCTGTATACCATTTAAAAAGGTATACAATACAGCACAGAGCACTTGTAAATAACTAAACACCACAAGGTATATCCAATAGAGGAATTTGCCTTTCATAAACATAGAAAGAAAATACACCTTAAAACGCAAAAGCTTTTTATAATATATGGGATTCTATGTGCAGTTTAGCTAAATTAAAATTTATGCATCACACAAATGTAAGTTTAGGTCAAACTGTAAAATGAGCTTACTTAAATAATATTTTTTAAGCACTTGCTAACATAGTAACCAACGGTCCAAAAAATTTACTGAACCATTATAGGTCCTTGGATAGGAAGAAATTTTAAGGTTAAAACACTTTCAGAAAAACAAATTGTTCCCTTTTTTATTGCGGTTATTGTGTTTTTAGCCTTCCTTCCTGAGAATCTTTTTTTTTTTACACTAAATATAATTATAAAGTATTTTGAAAACTAACGTGATAGCTTATAGGCTATCACATCATTAAAGCCTTTTTGCACATTTGCTGAGTTTACTTCACCTGTGCTTAACAGAGGAAACACCATCTCTTTCATTATCAAGCTTGTTTCCTGTTAAGCTCTGCCAATAGAGGGCTCTAGAGAGAGATTAGAGGAGGGAAAAAAACTCTTCCCCATTGCTTTTTCTCTGCCAGGAAAGCCTACCCACAGCCCTTTAGCTGACAATGGCAGTTGCTTCCAATTTTCAGATTTTCTTTGTTTTTACAGCACTCCCAGAATGAAGCTCATCAAGCTCTTCTTCCAAACTCAACAGTAAGAAAATAAACAATGTGATTAAAAAAATGGACAAAAAGATATGAACAGAAACCTCACCGAAGAAGATACACAGATTGTGAGTAAACATGTGAAAAAAAAAAATCAAGGTCATATATCATTAGAAAACTGAAAATTAAACCAACAATGAGATGCCACACATCTATTAGAATGGGTAAGCCCAAAACACTGACAACATCAAATGCCGACAAAGACGTGCAGCTATAGGCACTTCATTCACTGTTGGTGGAAATGCAAATAATAGACACTTTGGAAGGCATTTTGGCAGTTTCTACTAAATGTAGGCTAAACATAGCTATGTTAGCTGAACATAGGCTTACCATATGATCCAGCAATTGTGCTCTTAGGTATTTACCCAAATGAGTGAAAACTTATGTCTACACAAAACCCTGCACATGGATGTTTATAGCAGCTTTATTCATAATTGCTTCAAATTGGAAGCAACCAAGATGTCCTTTGATAGGGGAATGGATAAACAAACTCTTGTACATCCACACAATGGAATATTATTCATTGATAATAAGAAATGAGCTATCAAGCCACAAAAAAGACATGAAATAACTTCCAATGCATGTGGTTTAATGAAAAAAGTCAATTTGAAAAGGCTGCATATTGTATGATTCTAACTATATGACATTCTGAAAATGTCAAATTATGGTGATAGTGAAAATATCGTGGTTTCTGAAGGTTTGCAGGGAGAAAGGGAAGGATGAATGAATAGAGTATAGGGGGCTTTTGGGCCAGCGAAGCTATTCTTTGTGCTCCTGTAGTGCTGAATGGATGACATTACGCATTTGTCAAAACTTGTAGAGCTGTACAACAGAAAGAATGGATTTTAATGTATACCGTGGGCTTTAGTTAATAATAATGTAAACTTAAAACCTCTCTGAAAAAAGCCTATTAATTTTCTTTTAACAAAATGTAATCATATTTTCTGCCACTAGAATATGAGGCTACTTATACTGTCCTGTGTGTTGATTTAGTTAATAAACGTTTCTTTTTTGCTTCAATTACGTTTAATATGGAAACTACTAATGTAAGTAAGTGTGTTGTGTATATGTGTGTGTGTGTGTGTGTGTGTTTAACAGATAGATAAGGCTGTTCCAACAGGAGTAAATATTTCGCTTTGACTGCTGATGACAGGTTGAAATGTTTCAGATGTGTGCATTTCATCTGAAGATAATGCTGTTGTGCTGTCATTAAAAATATTTCCTTGGTATATTGGTGGCAGATTATGAAAAATGTCCTATATTTTTAAATCACCCATCCTCTTGTAAATAGGTAAAATAATGTGTGTACAACGTAGGAGAGAAATATTTGCTGGTAACTAAAACAATTTTTTAGTGTAAGAAGGTAACTGTATTAATTTCTTAATGCTGCCATAACAAATTCCACAAATTGGGTGGCTTGAAACTACAGAAATATATTCCCTTACAGTTATAGAAGCTAGAGGTCTAAAATTAAGGTGCTAGCACTGTCATTATTCCTCTGGAGGCTCTAGGGAAGAATCCTTCCTTGCCTCTTCCTAGCTTATGGTTGTTGCCCTTAACCCTTGGCTTGTAGATGCATCAATTCAATCTGCTTTGTTGACAAAGAGCCTTCTTCCCTATGTGTCCATGTCTGAATCTCTTCACTTTCTTACAAAGACACCAGACATTGGACTTAGGTCCCACTCTAATCCCTTATGATCTCATCTTAACTAATTATATCTGTAAAGCTGTATTTTCAAATAGGTTGACATTCTGAGGTTTGAGGTGGATATAAATTTTTTTTTTAAAGATTTTATTTATTTGACAGAGAGAGACACAGTGAGAGAGGGAACACAAGCAGGGGAGTGGGAGAGGGAGAAGCAGGCTTCCCGTGGAGCAGGGAGCCTGATGCGTAGCTAGATCCCGGAACCCTGGGACCATGACCTGAGCCAAAGGCAGGCTCTCAACGACTGAGCCACCCAGGCGCCCCTGGATATAAATTTTTGACACGGGGGATGCAGTGCTGCAGTATACTCTTCTGGTGATGGAATTTGCTTATTCAATACTGTCTTCTCACTGGTCTAGATGATACATCTTTTTAACTGGTAACATTATGATTTCTAATGCTTGTTTAAATAAGTAATTCAAATCAGATGACAGTAATCTGTATACAGTGGTGAAGGTCTAACTTTTAACTGAATCTTAATTTGCCTTTATTCCTAGTACAGAAAGCTACTTGTGTTCAGCAATGAAAAAGAATTTCATATTAACTAGATTATGATCATTGAAAATCACGTAAAAGACTATTTTAGACTATAAGATTTGTTTTTCTTATAATTAATCCCAAATTTCTTAAACTACTTGATCTCAATTCAGCTCACATGTGGGTATTTTAATGCAATTTAACTTTTTTTTATAGTCTGTGCTAGGGGACCTATAAACATTTCCATGTTTGTGTGTTAGTCTAATAAAACTGTCACTTGAAGTGCAAAAGAATAAAGATGCAATGATAGAAAATGAGGTAAGATTTTTATAGAGATTAAATTTTTTGGATTATATGAGAAAAAAATCTACTTACAGAGTATAATCATTCATTATGTAAATATCTAAAGGGTCTTATAGATGTCTTACATGTTAATTTGTTTAACAATTTTGTTTACTGTATTTTCACTGACTGCTTTCAAGAACTTAGATTTGCAGTTGCCAGAGAAATTCTACACAGGAAAAAAAAAAAAAAAAACACCGCCAAAGCTTTATATTATCTGAGGGCATATGTTCCCATATAAGTAGTTCTATGCCATATTAAATAAAATTCTTAAGTTAATAAAAATAGCATTAAATAAAAAATTCAAAATTATGCTGTATTCATGTTATTCTTACTTTTAAAGACCTTGGGAGAATCAGCTGTTTTCTAATGATGTGATTTATAAACATTAACAATAAAAATTATCCCAAGAATTTACATACTATTCTACAATGTCCTATATCCTGGCCCCAGGATTCACTCTCTGATGTAACCTCCTATACAAACTGCTTTAGTTCTGCTTCCCCAAGAAGCAGATGCTCAGATGGGATCAGACACGCAAGAGATTTATTAAGGAAAATGACTATGAAGAATAAAGGAAAAGAAGCAAGGGAAACGTCAGACCACAATGTAGATCCAGTCTGTGAAGGAAAGTAGGAAGAAAAAAGGATTGAGTAGGAAGTCTCAGATGACAGCATAGTTCTAAGAAAATTTTGGCCAGGCTAATGGTGAATCCATGAGTGAAAGGCACCTGTCAGAGGAGTCCTACTTCCCATAGAAATGGGTCAGCGCCAATATCCTAACCCACTCAGTGATTTGCTGGGAGAAACCCATGGAATGGTGACCTTGGCACAGATGTGATGGTGGATGTAGAGGAGCTGAGTCAGCCATGGGGTCCCCAAGGCAGGAGGAATGAATGCCTCGTTTTCATGGCTGCTCCTCAGCATGTTTACAGAGGAGTATTTTCTCTCCCAAAGAGAAGCTTTGACTTCTCTGAAATTATATTTTAAATTAACTTCCTTTGATGAAGAATTTGAAGTGTATTTGTTGCTTTATTTCATGGGTTGACTTTTTTTTTTAGTTTTAAATTACCAAACTCCAGGGAATTCCAGGGAAGAATTCAAACCATCTCTGAGTACCTAAGATTTATCTCTATTATTTATTTGAACTTTGGGGTGAAACTTTTCTTCCTTCTTCCTATACTGATCCTTATATTTCTATCCTCCTTCCTATTTGCTTAGCCCCAGAATTATTTATTTTATCTTAATGAATATGAGTAGATTGGGCATAGAAAGTCACTATAATGCAGGGGCGCCTGGGTGGCTCAGTCATTAGGCGTCTGCCTTTGGCTCAGGTCATGATCCCAGGGTCCTGGGATTGAGCCCCGCATCGGGCTCCTTGCTCCACGGGAAGCCTGCTTCTCCCTTTCCCACTCCCCCTGCTTGTGTTCCCTCTCTTGCTCTTGCTGTTTCTCTTTCAAATAAATAAATAAAATATTTTAAAAAAAGAAAGTTACCATAATACTTAAGAGCAGATACCTACTGCTTCTCTTGTGTTTAACAGAAGATTTTTACATCAAAACTAGGATGGACATCTTAAAAAGTGGTTATATACATGAATTATATATAATTTCTTTAATTGGATTTAAAAATTAGTTTCCTCAGATAATCTTTCTTAAATGTAAATTCTTTAGTTGTATTGATATTTAGAGATCACTGGATTCAATAATAATACCTGATATTTACTTTTCATTAAGTTTTAATTCCAATAAGATTATGTCATATGCCAAAAGAAAGAATTAGAATTAATCTCCTATAAGCTTTTAATCTAAAAAAATTTTAAGCATGTAACTTTTTAATATTAAATATTTTTCTTTTTACCCAATTTTAAATCATGCCTGAAGTATAATTTACTTATAGCTAGGATGATTTCTAACTATTTATTAGTGGGATCTTTCCCATATTTAGTAAAGCAATATATTTTATGAAATCTCAACAAATTCTGCACTGGGCTTGATACGTGTAATATTCTATCCAGTGAAAATAAGATATCTTAATCTTAGGCAATATTTTACTTAAAGCTAAGAGTCAATATTGGTTCTATACTTGTCTTAATTATCTTAGTTTCTTTTTAGTATTTTAGATGAACATTCATTATAGTCTTGTTCCAAGGTTGTCCACATCCAAATCAGTTCAATCAACATTTTTTTAAAATTAGCATCTCTTCTTAATGCCATATTGCCTTAACTCAGATTGCTAAACTCAAACCCTAGCTCTGATATTTAATACTTATATAAACTGTAAACTTAAAAAAATTGTATATATTAGTTGTGACAATATCTATGTATCTTCCTATGGCAGTGACTGCTAACTCTAACCTAATACTTGTTTTCCCTTTGATTCAGAATAAGATAACATTTAATAACATAAAAAAACTCCAATTTCCTTTGCACCTACCTATGACTAATTGAGTATAATCTGGCTATTGAAGATGTAAGGCAAAGGATGTGTATGAATTCAGGATAATTCCTTTAAGGTATAGCGTGTGTCCTTTCTTTCTGATTGGTTAAAATGTAGATGTGAAGGTTAAAACACCCAGCTTGACCTTGGGGAAATTTGGAGAATATGAGTGAGGTTTGCAGAATGGAGCAAAGAGATAGAAAATTATATCCTTGTGGACTTTGTGGAACACACCTCAATACCAGCTCTGAACTCATTTTTTTCCCTAACAAATGGTAAAGAATTAAAAGCAAATATATTTTATTCTCATATCTTCTTCATCTTCATTGTGTATACCTGTCTTAATTATTTCTATCAGAATAAATATCAATTAAAACTATGGACTTTGAAGCAGGCTCTTTTTTTTTTTTTAAAGATTTTATTTATTTATTTATTTGAGAGAGAGAGCACAAACAGAGGGATGGCAGGGAGCCTGATGTGGGGCTCAATCCCGGACCCAGAGATCATGACTTGAGTCAAAGGCAGACGCTTAGCCCACTGAGCCACCCAGGTGCCCCTGAACCAGACTCTTAAAATTAAGTTCTACTTCTAACATTTAATAGTTATGTTAACTTAGACAAGATATTTTACTTATTTGTGTCTCGTTTTCCTCATTGGAAAAATGGAGATGAAAATAAAAATACCTATCTCATTGTGTTGGTATCCACACATAAAATGTTGCTTAGTACGTATTAACTGACTTCTTCCTCTTCTTCTCCTCTGCCTTATCTCCTTCTTCCTCTTTTTTGTCTTCCTATTTTTCTTCTTCTCCTTGTTCTCCTCCTTTTCTTTTTCCTTCTTTGTGATTATTGTCCAAATATATTGGTATAAAAGAAGATGGAAATTAAAATATGAAGACTACTGGGCGCCCTGGTGGTTGAGCAGGGTGAGCTGCTGACTCTTGGTTTCAGCTCAGGTCATGAGCTCGCAGGGGTGGGATGGAGCCCCAAATCAGGCTCCATGCTCAGCAGGGAGTCTGCTTGAGATTCTCTTCCTCTTTCTGGCCTCCCTTTGCCTCTCCCTCACTTGCACATGCAGGTGTGTCTCTAAAAAATAAAATCTTTAAAAAAATATATGAAGAATACATAAATGAAATAAATTTTGATAGCTTCTCTGAACTAGTTTGGATATTTCTAGTTATTCATTTATTTAGTCATTCAAGGAACACTTATTCAGAGCATAATATGTAATACATTTATTAACAGAAAATTAAATTAGAAAAATAATGACCATGTACTACTTATTTTCCTTAAGTTTTGCAAAGAAAATAAATTTTTTTCTTATTAGTATATTCTAAATTTTCTGCAATGAATATATTTTTCATAAATGTTATAAAATGTTTAAGGACTATGATTACATTTTAAAATGAATATTTATTCAACTACATTAAAATCCATGTGTTAAAATGGTTCTTAAATTTCTTTCAGGTTGCTTTTGCCACAATACTTTTAGACCAGGAATTATCTAATTGGTTATATGTTAAACTTACAACTAAAATAGTTTTAGGAATTATGTACAGTGACACCATTCTGCACTTAAAAAAAATAAGACTTCCTACTTGGCTTAATAATAGCCTACTTGGATTTCTTGTTTATTTGATGATTCCCAGAATACAGTTCTCTTAGAGCTGTGATTTCTTTACTCTTTCCCTTGAGGACATGCTGCTTATCACACTTTTCATTTCATCAGAATTATTCTGGCAAGCAATCATGAGATATTTCCTTGTTTGTTTTTTTTAATGTATTTTACTTCTGTACTAGACCTTAACAGACATACCTGTTTTTATTTTTATAATAAAGTATTCTTAAAATACAAATACAATGCATTACACTAAATAATGCATTTCTTAAAAGTAGTTAATATTGTATATTGCAAAAATATTTATTCCTAGATTTTCTAGTTACCATTATAAAAATTAGTTTTTTTCTTTTTATGTTATAGAGGGAAACCTATTTTGATCAAATTTAAAAAATAAATTACATTTTATTTGAAGTATACATTTTGTTGTAATGCATCAGTCACAAATGGAATAACTAGGATGAAGGGAAAAGAAAAATGTTTGCCATGTGGGTATATTTTCTTATAATGCTTTGAAAGTGGTCCAAAAATGCTTTGTTGGCAATCTATGGCAGCGTGCATGTAAAAAAAAATAAAAGTAATATTAAACTGATGTTTAAAGATACAAAAGAAAGCAAACACAGCTGGCTGCTGTACATGTTCATGCGTAAGTTCATCTGCTTTTTCTCTTTTGGTTTCTCTCTCTCTTTATTAAACTAAAGTTTCAAAACATGTTCCTCCTTTGGTGTCCTAAAAGTAAAAGGGGAAAAAACAGATGGCATGATGAATAAATCAACTACTTAATGGAATCTTCAAAAGAAAAGTAAAATAAACCTATTCAATATTTATACTGCAATAAAAAAATTGGGGGTAACTTCTGGATTACAATGGAGTCAACTTCTTCCTACTTTCCTTTAAACTAGTCTCAAAACAGGAAACACATGAAAAATCATTAAAAGTACTAAATCTGAGACTATTAGAAAAAAAATGCCAGAAATTGGGATAAATATCAACTAAATGTTATAAAAACCATCAATGGTAGAACTTTACATCACCTCGTGATACAACTGCAAGCTCTGAATGACTGGAAGAACATGGGGCCATGAACTCTTTCCTACCATTTGCCCCGATTCCAAGAAACAGAGTTTGTATCAAACAGAAAACTTGGAAACCATCTCATTCCTCTTTCTTGCTACTACCTTTTAAAAGTAAACATCTGTTCAGGGTTACTGTTTTCTACTCTTGACTCCCCAACACTACTTTTATATCTTTTCAGAGAGTGCAATTCGTACAAACTAATATGGCAGGAAATATCAAGCGTTTGATGATGCCAAGTTCTCCATTCTTAAACTTTTCTTGTTGAAGTCAATCTTCTTCTTACTATAAAATTTTACTCCTTTCTCCAAGAAGTTACCTTCGTATAGCATATAGAAGAAGCTAAACCATTATCTAACATATTTTTCTTGTTTCTGTAATAAATATTGTCAGAGTTCATTAAGTAAAACTATCAACAAACCATTATTTAATGTTCCCTTTAATTCATATAATAGTAGAATTTTATCTAATATTTAACCATAGAAATCATGTCTACTGTTAAGTATGTATGTTATAAAAGTGTTTTTCCCCTCACATATCTTCTCACTGATAGCCATTTTTGGTAGCATTATTCTCCTGGTTATCGAGGATTGAATCACTTGAATTACACTTTTTTTCTCATTTTCCACATCTGCTGAAACTTATATTCTACATTCATCTTTTACTTTCCATCCCCACAATCATTGCTTATCCTGTAACTCATTACTAAGTGCAACCTGGTGACTCAGCACAGTACTAGGTGCTGGATGTCACCATGCAGACATGTTCCCAGCCTCTGTAGATCTTGTAAAAAAGTATCTCTTGTGTCTTTTAGAATTTTGCTTGGTATAGAAGAATGGGAGCTGATCTTTGAGCCTAACTAATCACAGATTTTTTTAAATTTAATTTTATTATGTTATGTTAATCACCATACAATACATCATTAGTTTTTGATGTGGTGATCCACAATTCATTGTTTTTGTGTAACACCCAGTGCTCCATGCAGTACATGCCCTCCTTAATACTCATCACCGGGCTAAACCATCCCCCCACCCCCCTCCCCTCTAAAACCCTCAGTTTGTTTCTCAGAGTCCATAGTCTCTCATGGTTCATCTCTCCCTCCCGATTTCCCCCCCTTCATTTTTCCCTTCCTTCCCCTAATGTCC
This sequence comes from Mirounga leonina, assembly GCF_011800145.1. Lineage (NCBI taxonomy): Eukaryota > Metazoa > Chordata > Mammalia > Carnivora > Phocidae > Mirounga > Mirounga leonina. Next base: position 31,111,242 of record NW_023270739.1, read on the forward strand.
TCCATGCTATTCCTTATGTTCCACAAATAAGTGAAACCATATGATAATTGACTTTCTCTGCTTGACTTATTTCACTTAGCATAATCTCCTCCAGTCCCATCCATGTTGATGTAAAAGTTGGGTATTCATCCTTGCTGATGGCTGAGTAATATTCCATTGTATATATGGACCACATCTTCTTTATCCATTCATCTGTTGAAGGGTATCTCGGCCCTTTCCACAGTTTGGCTATTGCGGACATTGCTGCTATGAACATTGGGTTGCATATGGCCCTTCTTTTCACTACATCTGTGTCTTTGGGTAAATACCCAGGAGTGCAATTGCTGGGTCATAGGGTAGCTCTATTTTTAATTTTTTGAGGAACCTCCCCACTGTTTTCCAAAGTGGCTGTATCAACTTGCATTCTCACCAACAGTGTAAGAGGGTTCCCCTTTCTCCACAACCTCTCCAATATTTGTTGTTTCTTGCCCTGTCAATTTTTGCCATTCTAACTGGTGTAAGGTGGTATCTCAATGTGGTTTTAATTTGAATTTCGCTGATGGCTAATGATGATGAACATTTTTTCATGTGTCTGTTAGCCATTTGTATGTCTTCCTCAGAGAAGTGTCTGTTCATGTCTTCTGCCCATTTTTTGATCACAGATTTCTTTTAATTTTCACACATGCAAGTGCAAAGCTGAATGCAAATCATCATTCAAATAAAAATGTATAATGTAAAATAATAATGTAATGAAATATTATTAGATGAAAGTACAAAACTTTGCATGTCCTTTGATTATGATTATGATTATTTAATTATATATATTCAGGTTTATCAATCACAAGCAAATATCTTTATAATAGTTCCTGCCTGATGTAACTCTGTAGAATAGTATCTCCTTCAAATCATGCTCTTATTGATTTTAATTTAAACACCTTAATCCCTTTCTTTCTCAGAGAAAATAAATGTTTAAAACTGTGATTCTTTTCTTAATGAAGAAAGGAATCTTGTTTATATGAGATCTAAGTTAATCAATGTTCAACACAGACACAGCAATGAATGAATAAATATAAAACTTGTATAACACTGTTTTCATTAACTAACTCTATCCTAAACAAACGGGAGTATAGGACAAAGTTGCAAAGCTGACTTTATTACCTTTTTTCTATTAATAAGTATAGTAAACTGCTATTGTCTTCAAATTGTCCATTTCTACACACAGGCATGGGCTGTAATGGTGACTTTGCAGCTTAACTCCTACTATTTCCAGTTTCATGATCTGTTGTAGAGGGGACATTAATAACTCACAGTATAGTTTGAGGACAAAATAAAACAATAGGGTAGAGCCGATTACTCTTCTATTTCTAGTGACTTGGAGACTTGGAGAGTCCCTGTCACACATTCATAAAAAATAAATGAAGATAGAGAACACTTTTTTTTCTTGGCACATAGGGAACCCTTACTAAGTGTAAAGATTAAATTCTCTCTGGTTGAAAAATGAAATACCCATACATTTTTCTGTACTGCATATTATGTCCTTAAATATGCTGTATGTTTGAAACATCTAACATACTAAGCACAGTTTTGTTTGTTTAGAATGTAGGTATTTCAGCTATAAACATGTTATATTAAACCAGACTTATTACATCTACGTCTAATATTTCACTACCAAGGAATTTGGAAATCTTGATTTACATATTAAGAAAGTTCAACTGTGCATATATTTTCTCAGGATTTATATGTCTAACATATTATTAACATAAATCTGAATTGTGTTAACTTACTGCAATTTATATGCTTTTCAAACAAACAGTTACGGTTTGGGCAGGTCTTTTTTTTAAAGATTTTATTTGTTTGAGAGAGAGAGAGAGAGCATGAGCAGGGGGTGGGCCAGAGGGAGAGACTCCCAGCTGAGCGGGGAGCCCAGTTCAGGGCTCAATTCCAGGACCTTTAGTTCATGACCTGACTGAAGTCAGATGCTTAACCAACTGCACCATCCAGTCACCACTGGGCATTTTTTTGTAACTATTTTCTGTAGATAAAATAGCTAATTGATAAAAGAAATACTTTATTTAAAAATTACTTATTTTTCAATTGGAATTTAAATAAAAACTTTTAAAAAAAGAAATTAAAAAAATATTTTTTTTTCAGAATTAATTTTGTGGTGCAAATATAAGAATCCTTCCTAAGTTTGAGAGTATATTAATTTCTTTTTGAAATTAAAAAAAATTTTGAAATTATAAAAAAGGGATTTAGAAATTATAAAAAAGGGATTTAGAAATATAAGGGTAATGATATTCAAGAAAGAAGGCTTTCCTAGATTCCAATATTTGTCTATTCAACAAATTCTTTCTTATCACCATGCTGTGCGTATTTTCCTGTGACTCTTTAAAAAGCATCAGGGGACTATGATTAGAAACACATTTCTGGTGATATATTTACATCTTTTTTGACATATTTACATTTTTAAATAGGAAATGATGGAGATTTGATTATTAAGTAAATACATCAATGACTATTTTTAAAGTAATACTTGATTTTTTAATATGTGTGTCTTCTGTAGTTGTCTAATTTGTAAGACGCCTATCTCATTAAAGAATAGTAAGTTTTAATTAATGTATTTGATATTTAATGTGTAACATGTCAAATGAACACACAAAGCCAAGATTTTGATGTATTGGATTAAGAAATAACCTATTTCCACCTCAAAAAAAAGTATAATGCTTGATGTGAGTAGTATAAAGAGAAAAGTTCTTTAGAATTTCCATAAAAATAAGAAACCTATATGAAAATATATTTCAAATTGCCATTAGTTCTGAGCAGAAAGAATTCCTCTGTTACAATAATCTTCAAAAAGGAAGTAGGAAGGGATAGAAGCGCCCATAGGGGTATTAAACCATCAGGAATTTTCATCTACAAGGGGTGGAACTTATGAAATAGGGATTTAGTGTGAAATTAGACTTTTTTTTTTTTAAGATTTCATTTATTTATTTGAGAGAGAGAGAGGGAGCACAAGTTGGGGGATGGACAGAGGGAAAGAGAGAAGCAGACTCCCCACTGAGCAGGGAGCCCTATGAGGGGCTGGATCCCAGGAACCTGAGATCATGACCTGAGCTGAAGGCAGATGCTTAACTGACTGAGCCACCCAGGCGTCCCAAAATCATACATTTTGAATGGTACTTTAAGTGAAGAGAAAACATCATTATATGTACTCTATTTTCACTCTCTTTAAGAAAAAGTGTCAAATCTCTTTTTATATTCTGTAATGTAAGATTGTTAAAGTCCCAATAAAACAATAACTTAAAATTCAATCTTCATTTGCTTTTTATTTCTCCTCTTATTATACATATGTAAACTTAGTAGGTGTAACATAGACTATGATGAGTAAAGTAATAATAGTCAATAATTATAGTCTATAGAAATGTACAAAGTTTGCATATGAGTGTTCATAATCGTAAGAACACAAAGCATATATGCATCTGTTTCTTCCATAAAACAATGCTGAAGCACCCAAAACATCAATAGTAAAACTTATGGCACTTTCTTTTTCAGAAGTAGTCAGTGAAATTAGAGATTTCATCAGTCTGATTGATTTCTCTAGTTCAAGGGCCTACAACAATACATTGAGTATGGCAAGGGCTCACTCAATATTTACTGAATGAATGATGTTTCTAGTCATAACCAAACTGCCTGGCAACACAGATCCACATGGGTAATCAATGTTATCTTTTAAAAAGTTCTGCTCACTAAGATATTTAATAAAAACTTGAGTTCATTGTTCAAGTAGGCATAGAATGTTGATAGTGCAGTTTCATAAATATTACTATCTGTTGTTAATAGATTTGGTTTTGAATTTCAGTTTTACTTCTTATGTGAATTGATGGAGAGATACTGGTCAAAAACTGGGAGAGAGAACCCACACAATAATTTGAACAAGAAAAACTGATACTAAAGAATTATTAACTAAAATAGGGTATTGGATTAATGAGAGATGGACTAGTAGAAAATAAAGAGAACATTAAAGAACAGAACATAGCAGATATAAAAAGCAACCATCATCCTTAGAAAAGGTATCCCCTCGGGACTGAGACTGCACTGAAGAGCTTCACCTTTATCTCACCAGTATGCCTCACTCTCACTGAAGTTTAAGAGTTTAGAGATAATTTAGAAGGTTGTGCTGGATTTTAGCGATGGGGAAAGGGATTTGAAGATTGTCTTTTTTTTTTTTTTTTTTTTTCTGTCTTGGACATTTAGTTCGTTCTAGTGACTGAGTTAGGAAACACATAAAGAAAAGATTGGGGAAATTCAGTGAGTTCATTTTGTACTTGTTAATTTTGAGGTGATAATCTTACTTTCAATTGGGAGTATCTCTCTTGTTACAGTGGAAAGAGTTCTCTTCTTGTCCATTGCCAATTCCTCCATTTCTGCCCTGGCTCACGCTCTCTCCTCCATTATTAAGAACTGTGCTCCTAAAATTATTTCTGCTCTGCCACATCACCAAATTAGACATGATCAACGTATTTCACCAGCACACAAAATGTATAATAGGATCATCAAAAAACTCCTTTGAACCCACTCCAAGCTATCCCATTTTTTCCATTCCCAGGAGAATTTCTCAGAACTTACTAATTTTCTCAGACTTACCCTTTTCACCACTTCACACTCTTCTCACTTCACTCTATTTCAATGGGACTCTCTTCTTTCTTCTCAACACAAAGACTCTTGTTGAGCTTCACTTGCTTGTTTTTATCTCTTTCCTTTCTACATTCTCTTCTAAGGTGAACTTATCCAATATCAATGTTCTAAAAGTCATCCATTTGCTTGTGAATCTCAAAATTTTTTACAGCTAATATAACATTCTAAAGTTTAAATATGATTGTAACAACAAATGCAATTATTTTCCTATTCTTTCTTGTGCTTTATTCAGGTTTGTGCTGAAAAATTCTTCCCTGATTACACATTTTAAATTAATATCCTTTGTCATTCTTTATATTCTTATGCTGCTTTATTTTTAGTATGAGTTTTATCACTACCTGATATTTTATTACACAAATATTTAGTTGTTTATTCATTTACTGAAACTTTTCTACTGTATTATTCTTCTCTACTATTTCTCTATTGTCAATTTCTTATATCATGAGAATGTAGATACAAGTAGGTAATCTGTTTTGTTCACCATTGGAATCCTAGTACTAAGAGACATAAACTAATACAGAGTAGGTGCTCAGTAAGTTTTAATAACTAATGCATAAATTTATGTGTTGCATAAAATCTCCAATTTCTTCCTGCTGTTATTAAAATGAAGAACAAATTCAAAGCATGGTCTAAAGGCCTATAATATATAACACATGTTAAATTCTTTAACTCATCTCTGTATATTCTCCTGCTTCATTTACTACTTTCCAGCTACAATGGTCTTATTTATGATGCTAAGCACACCAAACAAGTTCACCCATCAGAATCTTTGCCTGGATTATTATTCTGTCACATTATTGATGTCCATCTCCTAATTATTAGGTGAAAAATTTTCTCTGTTCATTACAACATATCTTAGACCTTCTATGGTATATTATAGGAGTTAAGTTGATATTATTTGAATGAATTAGTTATTTAACTTATGAGTAATTAGACTGTTTTGTTAGCCGGTAAGAAGTAAGAAGTGAACTTGGGGAAAAAGTCCCCAAAAACCAATTTCACTGTCCTGGAAAAACCAATTTCATTGCCCTGGAAACCAAAGGACAAGTTTTGTTTGTAGCTTTGTGGATTTTTTTTTTTTTCAACAAAAAGAAACTAGTTAACTCCTGTGATTTAAAATATATCAGTGTATTGATTACTCCAACATCTATATATTCAACTTTGTTTTCTCTTTTATTTATTCTCTTTGCTACCAGCAAGCAATTTACACTAGCTGTCTAATAGTACACAGAATCCAATATATCTAAAATCCATCTCATTAACATCCTCCTCCAATCTGCTATTCTATCCAGCCAATATTTGCAGGTTAGTTTCCCTGGGAATAAAACTCAAAGGTAAAGATTTACTGACAGTGATAAACACACAAGTTCTACACATAGAGTGTGTGTGCAGAAAGTTAGGAGTGATTAACATACAGGGATAGCATAGGAACAGACTTAGGCAATGGAAAAAAGTACTGTGGCAAGGAGGTGTGACTTTTATACCCCAACATTGGCCAGTCATTGAAGCAGATTGCCCCTCAAAAGGAATGTCCCAAATTTGAACAAGGTGGCTTTCTTTAGCATAGAGCATTCAGATATCAGGTTCAGTTGTCACAGCCTAAGCAGCTGGGGGAAATGAATGTTTTGGTCTTAAAAAGAGGAGGATATATGGGGAGCACACCTCAGTGTCCATAGCATCGATCTAAATTAGATCACTCTCAACCTCCATTACCAGGTAAAAAGTAGCAGCTTGAAACAGAATTGATTTTAATTAAAAATCGTCATGCTTTTGTAATACAGTATTTTAATAGATGTCTAGGGTAGAGGGGTTGACCTTTAGAGTATGAGTATTACCTAAGGGCCTCAGAAACTGAAGAGAGAAACCAAGTGTACAATGTAGATAATTAATTAGAGAAATATATTTTTGTTCTTAAGAAAGAAGGGGCAGAGAATTATAAATGGAAGGGCATTGCCTGGCTAACTAAATATTGAGATTATATGGAATTGGGTACCATATAAAATGAAGCAGCTTATAAAAATTTCTAATTGGAGGGAAATAATAATTGTAATTGTTGCTCTTAAAATTCTATTTAAATCAACATATGTTGTTTGAACATCAATATATCTTCTGTTCTTCCCACCACTATTCTAATCTTCGATATAGTCTTCTACACTTAAATTCCTTCTGGACGTTATGCATGTGTGTGCATGTGAATTTCTATATGTGAAAGTATGTTGGAAACAGAGATAACAATTGTAGGATACTGAGATGATCATTAACTGGAGACAACTCATTGTTAGTGGGAGTTCTGAGCTAGAGATAAGGAAAAGAACTTATAGCCTTCTGGGATTTTATGAATTCTACAAATAGGGCCTTGGAATTCTCCAGTACATACAGTTTTAATTATCCCTTAGGACATCCTGCTTTGGTGCACATCTCCATTGTGAGATTATAAACTGCTGAAAATCAGATAATATGTCTTATGCAGATTTTGTAATGGTTACATTTATGAGAGCAGGTCCTTAGGAGAAAACACAATTTTTTATCTTTGCCTCTTACTGTTCCTTACCTTTATTTGCTAGACTTACATCCTCTGATCACTGTGGATGAAATCGAAGGCAAGTTCATGTTTAGTTATCTATTGCTTTGTAACACATTGCCCCAGAACTTAGTGGCTTAAAATAACAATGTTTATTATCTTACTGTTTCTGTGAGTCAAGAATCCAGACATGGCTTAGCTGGGCCTTCAGGCTCTGGGTCTGACACAAAGCTGCAATCATGGTGCTGGTCAGTGATATAGTCTCATCTGTGGACCTGATGGGTGTGGATCAATCTCCAAGCTTATTCTACTTATTGATGACAGGATTTATTTCCTTACAAGCTGTTGAAAAGAAGGCCTAAATGTCTCACAAGCTGTTGAAGATAGGCTTCTCTCACTTTCTTCTACATGGGCCTCTTCATGCAACAGCTTTTAACATGGTAGCTGGCTTGATTAGAATGAACCTGCACAAGGTCAGATAAACAATGCCAGCCTAACAGAGCTTACAGTCTTTGTGAACCTAATCTCAATAGTGATGTGCATTACTTTTGCCATACTTCTACTCATTAGAAAAGGGTCACCAGACCTAGTTCAAAGTCAGAGGGAGAGGATTACACAAGGGCATGAATACATGTAGATAAGACCATTGAGGACCATCTTGGAAGTTACCTACTAAAACACATGAATTTTATGGTGGCACTTAGGTAACAAAAACAGTTTGATCATTCCAAATCATAATACACAGTCTCAGTTTATTGTCATTTGATTGTGTAGCCATGTGTGTTTGTCAAATTTTCATTCTTAATTTAGGCTATAAATTATTCCCTGGCCCTTTTAGCATTCAAGTCTATTGGGAAAGATGATTAGTTCACTTTTCTCTTTTCCCATCCAACACTTCTATATCTCTTATCCATGAACTGCTATGCTGCATACGTTCTGAAACAGCACCCACATTTTTTAATGGGAATGATGCCTCAGGGGTCATAAAAAGTGGATGATCTGCCCTTTCCTATCATGATAATCAGTTTCTGATCTTTACAAGGTTTTGCTATAAAGAAAGAGAAAATGTAGCAGCAAGAGGAATGTTATAACTCAACTTAGTCTTATACTAATACAGCATCAGCCTTGGGGACTTGAAAGTATTTTAATTGAATTTTCACTTTGGAAAATTTTATGGATGTTGCCCATCATTTAGAGGCTGGCTGTTAGTTATCTAAAGATGTCTTGAAAAGGAATCTCTACACATTTTAGCCATTTTGTCTTTGTTCTACTTTGAAGTTTATTGTGGTATCTCGAATGTCTCTGCTGAGATCTTTTTATACCTCGAGGCAGTTTTCTTGGATGGTGTCCAAGACAAAACCATGCTAACTCTCTTGTAGCATGGCACACATCTGGTCTTTGGTAAAAACAGATGCTTTATCCCAACAAGCTCTGGGAGGGTGGGCCACCCAAAGCAGCTACTTTTCTATCACTTGTGTGTCAAAGCTGCTAGTCATTTCATCACTCTCCCTTTAGATATCTCTATAGGAGTTGAATGCCAGTGCACTCTTCACAGGGCATTAATCAAGCTCACCAAGTTTTCTTAAAGCTTCACTCCCTCCTCCTCTGATGCGGAAGTGGAACTCAGAGGACACCATAGCTTTGTTGGTAAATCCTATTCTAGCCTCTAACTCCAGATACCGTTAGACTTCACAAATGTGAGTGAATGTGGAAAAGCATTAAAACAATTAAAATCTTTTATAACTCATCCTTTGAAAATCCTCCTCCATAGTCTTGTTTCTTACTTTGGAATATGACATTTGCTTTGGTGATTCCATAAACAGTACCTTATACATATAGGTGCTCAATAAATATTTTATTTTATTTTATTTATTTTTTAAAGATTTTATTTATTTATTTGAGAGAGAGAATGAGAGACAGAGAGCATGAGAGGGAAGAGGGCAGAGGGGGAAGCAGACCCCCCGCTGAGCAGGGAGCCTGATGCGGGACTCGATCCCGGGACTCCAGGATCATGACCTGAGCCGAAGGCAGTCGCTTAACCAACTGAGCCACCCAGGCGCCCCCTCAATAAATATTTTAGATAGGTATTATTATGATGATTAACTCTTTAATAGCCTGAAGATACTTCATTTGGATACCTAGTTCCTTGGGATAACTTATTCATTATAAGATGCTTTATATACTACACAGTAAATCCCCAAAATCTCATGAAGCATTTTCTTAGGCTAGTCTCCCCAGAAAGAGACTCCTGAGTTGAGGATAAGTTTGCTAATGATATATTGAGGACATGTTCTGAGGGAAAACCAATAAGGAAATGTAGGCAACAGAGTAAAAAACAGGAGGTTGCCAAACAAGGATGAGACCTCAAGCTAAGTCATGCAGAAGGTAGCATGATTCCATAGGGGAACAGTGAAGAGTAAGTTTCACTTCTCAGTTTAACTGACCTAAGGCAAAGGAGCCGGGTCTTTCTTAAAACTGTCATATGCCTGTTAGTCATTGGTTACGGGCAGCTCCAGACAGAAAAAAATTCTCAGGCACTGTCTGGCTTTCAGAAAATGTCAAGAAAATACACTCTAGTAGCCTGGGGGTCCCTTCTCTGAAAAATACACAAACTATAAAAGATATCTAAGGCGATCTGGGTGGAGTGCCAAACTTATAATACATATATCTTGTGATAGCACAAGACAGTTTAGTTAAATCCTGTATTTTAATGTATTTGTGAAATATACTATTCTTTATCTTACTTATTTCACCTAAAATTTTCTTGATGAAAATTCATTATCACACCAACTGTCACAAATCACTCCTGGAAGGGACAACCAAACAGTATTAATCAGATTACTTATGAGAAGTATCTTTTTGTAAAAATGGTATCTATGAAAAAAGAAAGAAGAAGAGAAAAAAAGAAAGAAAA
>NW_023270739.1:31121360-31138533 GCF_011800145.1 Mirounga leonina
AAAAGAAAGTACTAGCTCTTCTGGCTACCTCCAAGCCAAGTGATTATTAAAAAACTCCAGAACAAGCTAGATTATTGATTGATGCTATTCATAGGAAATTACCTTACAAAACACATGCTCTCAGTAAAGATAAAGTTTCATTATGAAGAAAATATACATGACTCAACAAAATGTACTGCCACTAAAAGGAAAATAACTCAAAGTATGTCATCGGCTATTCATGAGTACATCACTTATGTGTAAAAGACCCAGGAAGAAGGTGCTTCTTTTACATACAGGCTCTTCTCAGTCTCTTGCAGTCTTCTGATATAATACCTGTTCTAGCAAATCTTACCAATAAACTCCTTAAAAAAATGCCATAGAAATTTTAGTTCTCATCTTCCTTTATCACTTTGGCTCTCATCTATTAAAAACCTACTCCTTGAAACTCTATGCTTTCTTGGTTAATTTTTTTTTCTGTGTCTCATTCTTCTCATTTTATCTTTTTTACACAATAATTCAACAAATGCAAGATTTGACAAATGCTTATTTAGTTCGGTATCAAACTGAATGTCATATTTTGACTACCAAATTATTTTTGGACAGCCACTGTATTCTCCAAATCTTGGGCTAGGACCTTGGAGCTAGCTTCCTTTTGTTTCATCTCCTTTTTGTTATCTTTATCATTTTTCCATACAGCACCATATGAGTTCTCCATTTCTCTTCCTCCTTCCCATTATTTTTCATAACTGTTTCAGTAATCCAAACAAGGACATTCTTAGGCCTAGATTATTACTGAAATAAATTGTCCTATATTTTTCAGGTGAAATAATTGAGAGTTACCAAGGGTATCAGATACTGTCCTTCATGTACAACATTATCTCATTTAATCCTCAAATAGCTGTCAGATAGATCCTATTATTATTCTTTTATTTTTAATTAAAATATAATTGACATACAATATTATATTAATTTTACAGTGATTGAACACTTATATGAAGTACAAAATTCTTACCATAATAAGTGTAGTTACCATCTGTGACTATAAAAAGTTACAAATTAGCTTCAGAAAAAAACCGTATTTGTCTGGGCAATGAGAGGCAATGATAAGACAGTTTTTTAGTTAAATCCTGAGGCTTTTATATTCTAATCCTCATTTAATCACATATTGCTAAACAGCCTTAGATAAGTCATTCCTAACGATGAGCATTAGTTTCCTAAACACTTAACAAATGTTAGCTACTCTTATTAAACTCATCAATAGGTCTTCTTGGATCAGAAGTCTGAATCAAGACCACTGGAGATGCATGTTGATAAAACTCCTCCGATGTTTTCCTGTAAATCCATCACTTACTGCTAACCAATGACTTAGATGTTTTATCGCCTCTATTAGCTCACAGCTGCTTTGAATCTAAGATTCATTGAAAGGAGAGAGAAAAATATTTCTTCTCAGTTTCTCAAATGTCCAGGTACTGTCTTAGTACTGGATGTTACTGGACAGTACTGGATGTACTGGATGCCCTTTTGCTGCTCACCCACCCTTCCCCTTAGTAGGAGGAATAAACTATCTGAATGGTAAATGGTGCATAAAAACTAGGAATATGCATTTCAGGTCTTTCTCTTTCCCCTGTCTTCAGATCTGCCTACCTACAGAAAGCACACTAGCTGTTTTGCTTCTCTAGATATTCTCTTTTCTATGGAGAATGGACAGTGTTTTTCTAGTACTATGTGTTTGGGTGGAGGAATAATGCTGTTAAATTCAGTGATAGAATCATAGTGCTTGTGCACCTTAAGTACATAATTCCCAACTCCTGAAATTTGATATTTTGACTTCCATACCCTTTATCTATCTCTCAACTGGTTCAGAATACAGGAAATAAATTAAATGTATTATATATATCTTAAGCCCCTCAATTCTCAAAATTTACCACTCTATAATATAGACATTTGAATGGCTGATTAAAATAAAATACACATGTATGCATAAGCATTCACACATACACATATACATGCACCATGTACATATATACATACACATACAGCTATCAACCAATCTATCAGTCTATTTACAATGTACAATTACAATGTAAAATAAGAAATGGATCCTTCATGGGGCGCCTGGGTAGCTCAGTCGGTTAAGCATCTGCTCTCGGCTCAGGTCATGATCCCAGAGTCTTGGGATCAAGGCCCACTCAGCGGGGAGTCTGCCTCTCCCTCTGCCCTTACCCTGCTTGTGCTCTCTCTTACTCTCTCTCTCTCAAATAAATAAAATGTTAAAAACAAAAAAGAAATGGATCCTTCATTTGAAGGATCATAAAGAGATAAAACGAAAGTTGGGAGCAATAAGCAGTGTGAAATAATGCACTAGAAAGAAAGAGCAACGTCCAAGATGACCCCTGACACTCAGGAGGGAGAATTCGGTTCCTGTCCCAGATGTGACACTGGCTCATTTTAAACAGCAGCAGTTGAACTTGACCCCCTATTGAATCATTCATGTGAAACCTGGCAGCACCATATCCCTTTATATAAAAAGGCTTTAGTGAATAGAGATAAAATTCAGTTAACATAAGAAATTAACAATATAAAGGCAAACATTGGTCCTGGAAGAACCAATTGTCTAAAGGCAAGCAATATTATAAGAAAGAAGAAACAAATACATATGAAAACACTTGGAAAGAGTCAAGAGAATACTCACAGGAAAATACATAGTGTTCAAAGTTTATCTTTTTAAATTAAAAGGACAGGGCGCCTGGGTGGCTCAGTTGGTTAAGCGACTGCCTTCGGCTCAGGTCATGATCCTGGAGTTCCGGGATCGAGTCCCGCATCCGGCTCCCTGCTCAGCAGGGAGTCTGCTTCTCCCTCTCCCGCTCCCCCCTCTTGTGTTCTTTCTCTCTCTCACTCTCTCTCTCAAATAAATAAATAAAATCTTTAAAAAAAAATAAAATAAAAGGACAAAATAGTTAGAAGAGAGTGATTGCTATAGACAAAGCCAGAATTAATGAACCAGAAAAACCATTATATAGTCTATTAATTAAAAATTCCTATTCTTTACAAACACTATTGAATCAGCAAATCTATGGTAAGTATGATTAGAAAAGAAAGGAAAAGAAAAGAGAAAAAGGGGAAAGCATATACAAGCAATTTGGGGAACAAAAAAGCACATAACTAAAGATTTAAGCAAGAGAGATAATAAGTGAACACTGTTCGACTTTATGGCAATAAATTTGACAACACAGACAAAATGGTCAATTTTCTGGGGAAAAAATACATTTTTATAACTGGCTCAGAAACAAGCATAGTACCTCAAGAGATCAATAACCGCAGTCGATATAAAAAGGTTGTAAATTCTACCTATAAAGAGAGACAGTGCCAAGGCAGTTTTTAAGAAGATTTTAGCAAGCATTCAAGAAAAAGATCATTTTCATTTTTTATAAAATATTCTTTTTTTTTTTTTTTAAGATTTTATTTATTTATTTATTTGACAGAGAGAGAGACAGCGAGAGAGGGAACACAAGCAGGGGGAGTGGGAGAGGGAGAAGCAGGCTTCCCGCCGAGCAGAAGCCCGATGCGGGGCTTGATCCCAGGACTCTGGGGTCATGACCTGAGCCGAAGGCAGATGCTTAACAACTGAGCCACCCAGGCGCCCCTTTTATAAAATATTCTGTAGGAAAAAAACTAAAACAAAAATGTGGACACCTACCCAAAACAGTTTACAGGAACTACATACTCCTGACATAAATTTCCCTAAAACAAAAAGAATACCAATAACAAACTGACCAACCAACCAACCAACAAATAAATAAAACTATTGGCCAATCTTCTGAATATAGATGTTCAAAATCTGAGTATGGTGTGTAGCACATATTGAGGGTGACAATACAGATTTTTTTTTAAAGATTTTATTTATTTATTTGACAGAGACATAGCGAGAGAGGGAACACAAGCAGGGGGAGTAGGAGAGGGAGAAGCAGGCTTCCCACTGAGCAGGGAGCCTGACACGGAGTCGATCCCAGGACCCTGGGACCATGACCTGAGCCTAAGGCAGATGCTTAACGACTGAGCCACCCAGACACCCCAACAATATAGATTTTTAAAACACAGAAATCAATCAATTTATTATTATTAAAAACTCCTGGTTCAGTATAAATAATTGCCTTTTTCTTTAAAGCAATTTTATTTAACATACAAACTTTTATTTTACTACTCATATATTAAGCATAGATTTTTGGATGGTGCTTCAGGAATAACAAAGGTTAATTTAATGTGCAGCAGACACTTTTAACTTGAATCTATAATGCGTGTCTAGAAGGTCATGATGATCCACCAGGATTTGCTTATTATAAAGAATGCAGACATACTTCATGTGGGAGGGGGTGGGGTAACGGGAGTGGCATTAAGTAAGAAACCATCAAATACACATGCTTAGTGAAAAACAGAGCCTCAAGGGTCAGACGGAAAACTTGCTTACTAAAGGTCCCTCAGGGGTCAACTTCCCTTCTTCAGAAGGGATAATGCTTGGTGTTTCTCATTTAAATTTGTTGTGAGTCCAATACCATGAACTCATACCTGAATACTAAGAAGAGAAAGACATGTGCAGCAAGTTTAAAAATGATGCCACTCTTTCCAGACAAACTTCTCTGAGACACTGGAATCAGAAAGTAGCATTATTTGGGCAACACATAAGAGAGGACAGAGGATAGTATCCAGGTTGGGAAAGGTAGAGGCAGCCTCTTTGTGTCAGTGCAAGGCAGGCTCAGGTACAAAGGGCTATGGCAGATAGATGGTCAAAAACCATACTGTGTCTGGATAACAGGCATCCTGACCATGAGAGGGAGATGAGAACTTCAAGTCTCATGGTAGTCATTAGACAACCCATTTGGGCTCCAAATGGTAAGAAAGAAGACTTTGAGAGAGACTCGTATTTGTAATAATGGATGGGAAAAGCGAAATTTTTCTTATCAGGAAACTTTGTTTTTACTACTAGCCCAGTATGACCCAGTATGACCCAGGGTTACACACAGGCCCTGGTTTTACAGAGTTCACAGACTAATTTATCTACAGTATATAATAGAGTTTTAAAGCCAGAGATGTACAGGTTTCTGGAGAGCCCTCAAATATTCTTATAATACGTATTAGCCTTATAATCTTTTTTAAGAATGTTTAGATAAAGTAAATTTAAAAAGAAAAGCGTGATAAAGAAGGCACTATGGGAAAATTTAAAGGATAAACCATTATCATAAAAGAGAGAGGAGAGGGACTTTGGAGAAGCAAAATTTTAAAAAGAACTTAAATAAGACTAATGTAGAAGATTATCATTCATATCAAAAAAGAAAAAGAAAAGAATTATGTGCCTACTGAATTCCTAGTAGCTGCTAGCATTTTTACCAGAAAGTAAAAAAATAAAAAATAAAAAATAAAAAAATCATTCTTAGGTAGCACTACCAATTACAATCAGCAAAGACCACTTACAAATATACTGACCTTTAGTTTGAAAAGAGATGAAAGAAAAGAGTATAATGTGGAAAACACTATTTTAAAACCTTTTTTTGTTACAATTACAGGTAAAGGGGGGGCATATAAACTTAATTTTTAAAAATTTAAGTTACAATTTTATTATTTTAACCTCTACTGATTGATGTTTCCTAATGAATAAAGTCCTTAAATCGCCTCAATGATTTTACCTTTATGAACTTTCCACCTGCAGGGAATTATAAAGTGTAGGATTAACTGTCAATGTATTAATACTTATTTGTTACAACTATTTAAGTACTGGAGTTTCACATTACAAATTAGATCAGGCAAATGTTAAAAAAAAAGTGTTTCCAAATTTCTTCTGCGGATATACTCACATACAAGTAAAATTAAGTTCATGGTCTGCAGCATAAATCCTTGCATTCACTTAGCAACATTTTTATAATTTCTATACTTCTCAGTAGTCTCTAGAAATTAAATTAGGTGGCATTTTATGAAAAAACCTTAAAGATGCTCTTTCTGTACCATAATTCTTAAGCACCAAATCCATTTTTTGTGCTCATTGTAACTTTATCAATTACAATTTTTTTTTTTTTTTTTTTTTTTTTGCAGTGACTGGAATTGTCGGATTCAGTATTTGTTGTTGTGTTTTTTGCTGTTGTTTGTTTGGAGCAGGAGGTGTTAGACTTTATTGCCTAACTTGATACCATTTGTTCTCTGTGAAATACGGTTCGTGTCACCTTGCTTTTTTATTAAGTGTATATTTATAACCTTTAGAAGCAAATGTACTCTATCCACATGGCTAGCGTTTATTGTTTTATGTTCTGCACGCAAAGCTGCTTTTCTTAATAATAAGAAACAGCTGTGGTAAGCACAACAATGAATGCAATGGGTCATACGTGCCTAAATTAGATACAAAGGGAGCCAAGCAGGGCTAAACTCTTTAATTCTGTCTCACTCTTCCATGACTGATGCACTCTAAAAAGAGCAGTTACACACTGTATTGAGATTTCACAGATGCTAGAAAGGAGCCCATTCCAGTGTATGTTTGTTAGGCAGCTGTGTTTTACACCAGCAGTGATTACAGTGGGGAATCAATGTTTCCATGACAGTAAGACTGACAGAACTTAACATACAGCAAAACTAAGGTAAAATAATGGAAAATATTAGTGTGGTCCACAAATACAATCAATCATTTCTACACTATATATGTATACACATATGAATGTACAAAGTTAGATATCAGTTGTTGGTTTGTTTTTAATATCAGTTTATATATATATATATATATCTCACTCATTAAAGCTAAAGCTGAATTCTTTGCGTAAATAACTAAGTTACTGAACTATGCCGGGCGGTGGTTACGAGATGTATGGAACTATGTATAATTTAAGGAAAAATAGAAATAAACTTAGAATTTATGGCATGTGGTACATAAAGGTAGCCAAAAATTTTGCTTTTATTTTAACCTCTCTTTTCATGGATTTAAAGGTCATCTTTTGATTATGTATTTCATATTTTAAACTTTAAATGTTCATATGAAGAAAAATCTGACACAAAATGAAGTCATTTGTGATGCACTTATTTACTATTGAAGGAGGCCAAAACTACATTTAAAATAATGTCTACAGAAGATTTACACACCAGGATTTCAAGAATTTACAGTTAAGGATATAGAATTTTTTCATCTTTTGGCTATTATGAATAGTGCTTCAGTGAACATGGAACACACATATTGAGATCCTATTTTCAATTCTTTTGGATAAATACCCAGAAGTGGGATTGCTGGATCCAAAGGGGGTTCTATTTTTAATTGTTTGAGGAATCACCAGTGTTTTTCACAGTGGCTGCACCCTTTTATATTCCCACCAACAGTGCGAAGAGTTCTATTTTCTCCACGTCCTCACCACTGTTCATTATTTTCTGCCTTTTTTTTTTTATAATGGCTATTCTAACAGGTATGATGTGAGATCTCATTGTAGTTTTGATTTGCATTTCCCTGACAATTAGTGATGTTAAGCATCTTTTTATATACCTCTTGGTCATTTTTATGTCAGCCTAAATATCCATCAGGGGATGAATGGATACAGAAAATGTGATTGCACATACAATGGAATATCATTCAGCCAAGGAAATCCTGCCATATGTTACAATATGGATAAAACTTGAGGACATTATGCTAAGTGAAATAAGCTAGTCATATAAGCCAGAATGAATAACACATGAACCCACTTATATAAGTTCTCTAAAGTAGTCAAGGTCAAAAGGAGAAAGTAGAATGGTTGTTGTCAGAAGCTTGGGGAGAAAGGGAGAAATTAGGAGTTGTTGTTCAATGGGTTAGGGTTTCCATCAGGCAAGATGGAAAAGTTCTAGATACCTTCTGTACAATAATATGCATATAGTTAACATTACTGTACTATACACTTAAAAATTTGGTTAAGAGGGTAGATTTCATATTATTCTGGTATTTTACAAAAAATGGAATATAAAAATAATATAGTTTTGTACATATTTCCATTCATATAGTCAATTATTAGCATAGTCATGGCTAGTTCTTTTGGTTTTATAACATATTTTCTAAGTGTGTATTTCATAAGGAGTATAAGTCTGCTCAGGCTGCCATAACGAAATACCACAGACTGGGTGCCTTAAACAAAAAACATTTACTTTCTCACAGTTCTGGAAGGTGTAAGTCCATGATCAAGGCTGGTAAACCTTGTTTCTGAAGAGGGCTCTCTTTCTGACTTTCAACCCAAAACTCACCTTGCTATCTCAAAGTGAACTAAAAATGAACTTAACAACATTTCAGGCTTGTTTCCAAGCTCATTCTTCTATTCTCCGCTTGAATATTTGTGTTCCATGGTTTCATTACTTTCTTCCTTTGTGAAAATATCTCTACACATACATACATCTCTAAACAACAACATTTAACCTATATGTTCATGTTTCATTAATGATACCATACTACAAAAATCTTTCTAAAATGATATTTTCCCCCTAATAGTAGGCTCTAATGTACACATTTTAATTGTTGTATTATATTTCATTGCAGAAATACAACAAAATAAAGCATCACTGTACTGTGAATGGGCGTTTAGTCTGCTTTCAAGATTTAACTATTGCATATAATGCTGCCATAAACATTTCTGAACATTTTACCTTGTGCATGTATGACAGCTTCTCTGGGGTAAGTACCTAAAGTGGATTTGATGTGCAGAAGGGAATATTATTGTCTTTGTTAGCGCTAGTTTGTTTTCCATGATGACTGTTCTAATTTATAGTCCCACCAGCTATGTATGAAACTTTCTACAGCTCAAAATAATTGGCAGATACTTGATAGCATCAGTATCTGGGTTTTCTTTGTATGTTTTGTTTTGTTTGTTTCTTGACAATCTGAACAGCTGATGTTTCTCTCTAGTTTTAATTAAAATTTCTATAATTGCTTGTGCGCCTAAAAACATATTCATGTGTTTGTTGGTTATTTGTGATTCCTTATTGTGAATTGTCTATACATATCTTTTATCTAATTTCTTATTGTGATTTTGTTTTAATTATTGTAAGCATTCTAACATATTCTGACAGTTACATGCACTTGGGAGAACCATGTTGAGTGGCTTTCATTTTCATTCTGTTTTTGCTAAATTTAATGCATTCAAATTAACCATTCATTTCCTTTATGTGTGTGTGTGTGCATATATATAGAAAATATAATACATATGAAGACATTCTCCTACATTGTAAGTCTTTAACAGTTTTCTTTTTCAAATAAGATTTTAATTCACATGGCAATGGTTTTTGAGTAAGGATCCAATTCTGTGTTTCGTTTTTTTTTTTTCCAGAGTGGATATTTTATTTCCCGATACAATTTACTGAATAGTCCATTTTGTTCTTCACTAAATTTTAAAGCATTTTATTTTGAAAAATATAAAATCTCTACTGAAAATTTGAAAGAATAATACAATGAACACTCATATATATTTTTCATCTAGACTCAACAATTGTTAGTTTCATAACATTTACTTTCTCTGTGTGCATTCACACATGCAGAGACACACATATTTATGTATATTGTTGATGGCATCATTTAAAAGTAACTTGCAGATACAATGGGACCTTACTTATATATTTCAGCATGTATCTCCCAACATAAATGAAATGTAATTACCATATTCATGGAAATTAATATTGATACAATTATGCTACCCAATAGTTCATATTAAAGTTTTTCCCATTGTGTCAGTTTTTCTCTTGTAAATGAGAACCATTTCTATAATGACATTAACATTTTTGAAAATCTATGCCAGTTGCCCTGCATAATGTTTTATATAGAACCTGCAGTACAATGTTTAATTGATGTGGGATAGTGGACATAACTGTCTTATTACTTATTAAAAAAAATACTCCAAAATTTTCTTCATCAAGAATAATGTAGAAAAAGAATATACTTTTGTACATATTTCCATTCATATAGTCAACTGTTAGCCATGGTTAGTTCTTTTGGTTTTGTAACATATTTTCTAAATATATTTTTTCTTTTTTTATAGATGACCATTATGAGATTAAAGAAGTTGGGTATTAAAGAGGGCACGTACTGAATGGAGCACTGGGTGTTATATGCAAACAATGAATCATGGAACACCACATCAAAAACTAATGATGTAATGTATGGTGATTAACATAACATAATAAAATAAAATAAGAAAAAATAAAGAAGTTTCTTTCATTTTGTGTTTTATGTTTTTTCTTTTTTATAGATGACCATTATGAGACATGACAAAATTTCAAGGTCTTCTAGGAATAACTGATGTTGCCTATTGGATTAAGAATGCCTCAGAGTGGGGTACCTGGGTGTCTCAGCTGGTTAAGCATCCAACTCTTGATTTTGGCTCAGGTCAAGATCTTGGGATCCTGGGAACGAGCCCTGCATCAGGCTCTGTGCTCAGCAGGGAGTCTGCTTGAGGATTCTCTTTCTCCTTCTCTCTCTCTCACTCTCCCTGCTCTCTCTCTCTCTAAAATAAATAAATAATTCTTAAAAAAAAAATAAAGACTCCCTTATGGAAGGAAATGATACTGATTAGATCTGCAAGAATGATAGGATTTGGGTGGCTGGAGATGACAGAAGAACATTTGGGAATGAGAATAACATGCAGTGAGGGGTGTTGTAGAAAACTAAACAATGGAGAGATGTAGACAGAAGCAGGTACATAGTAAAAGAGCCTGCTCTTGCTCAAAGAGATGGCTCTTGGTAAAGATAGCCCTACTTGTATCTAAGTGGCAAGTAGAGCTAAAATCAGATCTTAGAAACCTCAAGATCCAACAGATATTCCTACAAAAGTTGGAAAGGGGTAAAAAAAAAAATCAAGACAATTTCAAGGACAAACCCAGGTTTTCCCTGAAATATTTACTGTGGGCAGAGCTAACTTTGGAGATAGAATGAGTAGCTCCAATGCCCTGTTACCGTCAACCATTGGTATCTGTAAGTACTGGGGACTATTTTACATTGGAGAGCCCAAGGATGCAGTCCCTACTTCTCCACATTTAGAAGGGAGTGCACCCACATTCTCTGGGGAGTAAATTCCTGATCTTGTTCCACAGAGTTGTTTGTTTGTTTGTTTGTTTTGTATAAACAATGAATTCAAGATGTCTGTTTCTTTAAAAGAAAAATGTTTCTTTCTTTCTTCTCTCCTCTCCCAGTCTACCCTTCATCCTGAGAACTAAAAGACTTAGAGTTTATAAATTTCATAAAAGAGTTGTGATTCTTGATAGAATATGGAATATATTATTACATATTCCTAGAAACCCTGCAGTTAACCACAAACCTACACAGGGAACTGAACTAATTTCCATTTCAAACATCTAGGTGTTCAGTTGTCAGGAAGAGATAAATGATGTGATTTTGTGGAAAGTGGATGGCCGCAAAATTATTTAGATTGAGTGTGACTATTGGAGATTCCACTTTCATGTGCTCGAGGACTTTGAAGGTGACTCCTTGGAATTTACCCAATGTAAAGTGACCGTTCTTCACCAATCACCGCCAAACTATGACTGTGATCAGCTTTATAACAGGTGTGTGATTCAACTGGGCCAAAGAAACATGCTGTAAAGTCTCTGGGAAAAAATTCCTTTACTTCTTAAAACCTCAAAGAGATCATCCCCTTTACTTACTTGTAGTTATTGTGTCAGAAAGTGATGCAAAACCCAGTGGCAGACATACTGTTGCCATTCTATGATATTTCCTGCTGTCTAAATCGAAAGGTAAAACAAACAAACAAACAACCTAAGATCTTCCTGACCATGCTGAGCAACTGAATCAACTCTGGAGACCAACCTCTCCACAGACTTCCATTTCCAACTGTCTTTCCTTTTTCTGTACATTTGAGTTTCAATCTTGTAACATTTCCTTTCAGACTGAAAAACATTTTACCACTGTGTTTAGCGACAAACTGTCATCGTTTTCATTTTTCTAATAATGTCCCTGAAACCTTGCCTTTCACTGAACTTAAAATTCCTGTCAACAGTTTTCTTTCTCCTTCCTTCCTTCCTTCCTTCCTTCCTTCCTTCCTTTTCTTCTTTCCTTCTTTCCTTCCTCCCTCCCTCCCTCCTGTCTCTCTCTTTCTCTCTTTCTTTCTCTTTCTTTCCTTCTTTCCTTCTTTCCTTCTTTCCTTCTTTCCTTCTTTCCTTCTTTCCTTCTTTCTTTCTTTCTTTCTTTCTTTCTTTCTTTCTTTCTTTCTTTCTTTCTTTCTTTCTTTCTTTCTTTCTTTCTCTTTTATCTTTTTTAACTTTGCATACTTGAAAAGGTCTCTCAAATTGATTTTTGGCCTCCACTATTTCTGGTGAAAAGTCAACATGATTTATTATCTCTGTTACCCTGTACATAAGATGTCTTTTTTCCCCCGTGGATCTTGTTGAGGCTTAGTTTTAGGTTTTTTGTTTTTTTTTTTGGTGTGGGGGGGGATAGGTTGAGAGTAGATCCAATTCTAGGATAGTGTTTCTCAACCTCAGCATTGATGACATTTTAGGCCAGATAATTTTTTGTTATGGGAGGTGTTGTATGCAAGGAAGGATGGTTAGCACCGTCCTTGGCCTCTACCCTTAAGATGCTAGTAGCACTTCATTATTGGTGACAATCAAAAATGCCTACAGACATCACCAAACATAATTCAGTCCAGATATTGTTCACTCATTGACAAACCCACCTGATTTCCCAACTCTTCCATTAGGAATCACTGCTCTAAGAC
Source organism: Mirounga leonina (assembly GCF_011800145.1). NCBI lineage: Eukaryota > Metazoa > Chordata > Mammalia > Carnivora > Phocidae > Mirounga > Mirounga leonina. The sequence goes on from NW_023270739.1 coordinate 31,134,050, forward strand.
ATGGTCCCTACTCCTAATACATGGTGGTCTTTCTGCTATCTCAGCTGGATGCCATGAATGTGTTAAAATTAAATACGAATTGATACTGGAGATGAAAATTCCCAGAGCAAAAAACATTTAAACCACATAAGCAAAATTTATTTTATGCACATATGCAAAAGTTAATTTAGGTTTTCTTGTAAATGCCTTTTTTTTTTTTAAAGATTTTTTTTTTTTTTTATTCATGAGAGACAGAGTGAGAGAGAAAGGCAGAGGGAGAAGCAGGCTCCCAAGGAGCAGGGAGCCTGATGCGGGACTCGATCCCAGGACCCTGAGATCACGACCTGAGCCAAAGGCAGACGCTTAACCATCTGAGCCACCCAGGCGCCCTTGTAAATGCCTTTGATAAATGTAAAAGAAACTTAAGTTATCTTCTTAAAAATGGTATAAAATAATCACTTAACCAATCCAGCTGTCAAGAAATCCTCATTGTAACAACCAAACATTATGAAATCTAAACAGCTTCCTCATTCTCACTTTATAAGCCATCCTGTATTCATGCACCTGAGCTTCATATCAGTTTTGAATTTGAAAACTCCCAGTTCAGGAACTGGGTGTGTAGAATGGAATGAAATGAATGTGGCCACAAAAGGGCATCATGAGGCTTTTTTGTTGTGATGAAAATGTTTTGTATCTTGACAGCATCAATGTCAATATCCTGGATGTGATATTGTTTTGCAAGACATTACCATTGGGGGAAAGTGGATATACAGTACATGGAAACTGTATTATTTCTTACATCTGCATGTGATTCCACAATGAATTCAAAGTAAAAAGTTTAAAAATAATAAAAAGTAAAAGTTAAGTGAGTAGGGGCACCTGGGTGACTCAGTCGGTTAAATGTCTGCCTTCGGCTCATGTCATGATCCCTGGGTCCTGGGATCAAGTCCTGCATCTGGCTCCCTGCTCATTGCGGAGACAGCTTCTCCCTCCCACTGCCCCCTGCTTGTGCTCTCTCGCTCCCTCTCTCTCAAATAAATAAAATCTTTAAAAAAAAATAGTTTTAAGTGAGTGATAGAGTTGTACTACCTGTCTCCAGGTCCCACACTCTATAGTATACACTACACTATAGTAACCTGCAACATTTTGTCCTGTCTCTGTATGGCCTCAGTTTGTTCTTAACCAAAAAAGTGCTTTATTTTGTTTTGCTTTCATTTTCTAATAGTATGAGGATATTTTCTAGCATTTTTAATTTAGATATTCCTTATAGTTAACTCCAATAAGTAGCACACAACTATAAAATTTTATGATTTAATGTGTACGTATTCTGGAAATTTTGTGGAAAAGGGTTGTCATCTCGAAGAGTTCATGGAGATTAAATGGGGGGGGCAATGATTTGCCCCCATGGGAAACTATGTTACATCACCCTTCTTCAGACTCATTTCATGCCAATGCTATTTCCAAGCAAGGAAAATACTTTAGGAGAGTACTTGAACTGTTAACTCTAATTACTAGAAAATTTCTCAAACTTTTTTTTTTAAAGATTTTATTTATTTATTTATTTGAGAGAGAGTGAGTGAGAGAGAGAGAAAAACACCAGCCAGGGGAGGGGCAGAGAAGCAGACTCCCTGCTGAGCAGGAAGCCCAACATGGACTGGATCCCAGGGCCCCAGGATCATGACCTGAGCAGAAAGCAGATGCCCAACCCACTGAGCCACCCAGGCACCTTAAAATTTCACAAACTTAAAAAGAAAAATCCTTGAAGTGCCTGGGTGGCTCAGTCAGTTAAGCCTCTGACTCTTGATCAGAGTGAATTAGGTTTCTCCACAGAAATATAGCCAATAGGATGTGTGTGTGTGTGTGTGTGTGTGTAAAGATTTGTTTTAAGGAATTGGTTCATGCAAATATGGAGGCTGAGAAGTCCAAAATCTGTAGGGTTGGCTGGCAGGCAGAAAACACAGGAAAAAGCCAATGTTGCAGTTCAAGTCCAAAGAACCTCTGCCTGCTAGAATTCAGAAAAAGTCCATGTTGTGGTGAAGTCTGGACTGTCTGCTGGAGAATTTCTTCTTGCTCAGGGGAGGAGAAGCTTTTTGTTCTATTCACGTTTTCAACTGATCAGATAAACCTCACCCTCATTATGGAGACAGTCTGCTTTATTCAAAGTCCACCAACTTAAATGCAAATCCTATCCAGAAATAATCTCAAGGAAACAAAAATTTGGGCACTGTGGCCCCAGACGAGTGACATATAAAATTAACCATTACACAAGGCAATTGCTTTAAGTTAGAGGAGGATATTAATACTAGAGAAAACTGCAGAAAATTTCCCTTTACTTGGGATAGTTAAAAGCTTGTGTGAACGACTGAGAAAAAAAGGGATTGTCTACGAATTCCAGGGTCATGTTTGTAGAAGACAGAAAACAGTGAATAGAAAATATGCTTTGATCTGTGGGACAGAAAATTCTTCTCACTTTCCCACCAAGTTTAATTTTATGCAATAGTACTATCAGCAAACTGCTAAAACCCCTTACTATGTACCAAGCATTCTCTTAGGTGTTTCATTATATATTAACTGGTTGAGTCATTGTAATACATTAGGAGGCAGGATTTATTACCAACCCCTTTTTATTTTTATTTATTTATTTATTTTTTAAAGATTTTATTTATTTATTTGAGAGAATGAGAGAGAGAGAGAGCACATGAGAGGGGGGAGGGTCAGAGGGAGAAGCAGACTTCCTACTGAGCAGGGAGCCTGATGCAGGACTCGATCCCGGGACTCCAGGATCATGATCTGAGCCGAAGGCAGTCGCTTAACCAACTGAGCCACCCAGGTACCCTTACCAACCCCTTTTTAAAGCTGAAGCAACTAAAACACAAACAGTTCACACAATTTGCCGTAGGTCACAAACTTAATAAATCTCAGATTTTATTTTGAACCCAGGCCATCTAGTTTTAGAGTCTGTGTTCTTTTTTTTTTCTTTTATGATTTATTTATTTATTTGAGAGGTGGGGAGGGGATGGGCAGAGGGAGAGAAACTCCAGCAGACTCCCTGTAGGCACCCCTAGAGTCCGTGTTCTTAACCATTATCCCCTAATGTCCTTCATTAATAGAACTGAGATATTCACACAGAGTTTCAATCCATTGTCTTAATAGCGTGCCAGCAGGCTGTCATGTTTGGGAGAATCGCTTGTGGGATGAAGTCAGAATAACCATCTCTGATTCTACCCTCTCATCTATCAAATGAGAATAATTACTGTGTTGGGCCATGAGGACAAAAGATAAACTAACCATCACAGTGCTTGGCATAAAAGAGGACATGATAATTTATTTTCCTTCTCTTCTCCCTGTCTGCCTTCCTCGTAACTATTCAGACCTCCTGCCTAATCTTTCTGTAGATGTTCCTAAGTGTTGTGAGAAAGAGGTACATATTAGTGAAGTCAGAATTGCAAAATGAAGGACTAGAGAATGTTCTGGCTAGGGAATACCTGACATAGGAGTCATAGATTACTGGAATAATATGACTCAGGTTAAGATAGCATTAAAAATGTTAATGGTACGAAACCAAAAAATTATATTCTTTATCTGCAGATTACTTATCTCCTATGTCAAAATGAGCAATAATATGATATACAGTAGGCTTTTGTCTACAGCTAGATTTAACATGATGAAGGCTTTTACCCAAAAGACTGACCTAATTATGTCAATATACTTATTACATTTCAAATAACTTTTTATTTGATGAAGGTAAAGTCATAAATATGTAGATAATATATTTAGCACACACACACATATATCACTAGATAGATATGATAGACAGGTGGATTGATAGATTATTTTCTGTAGACTAGCACATAACAATGAGATAATTTATTCCTTGAAAGTTTAAAAGCACTTCCTGGGCGCCTGGGTGGCTCAGTTGGTTGAGCGACTGCCTTCGGCTCAGGTCATGATCCTGGAGTCCCGGGATCGAGTCCCGCATCGGGCTCCCTGCTCAGTGGGGGGTCTGCTTCTCCCTCTGACCCTCTTCCCGCTCGTGCTCTCTGTCTCTCATTCTCTCTCTCTCAAATAAATAAATAAAATCTTTAAAAAAAATAAAAAATAAAAATAAAAGCACTTCCTAACAAAATCGATCAGGCGTAAAGCCATTTTCATTTAAATTTCTCATTTTTCTCCTGACCATGATTTATTTTTTCTTCTAAATATAAAGCGAAGTTTGTATTTTAATAAAAATGCTATTTATTTCTACTATATTTGTCATAGTATTTAGCATAGGTTATATAATTATTAATTAATAAAATTTTCATTTTTTTAACAGTAGCCTTATTTTTAACCTTAATTTAGTTAATAAAATTAAAAAAATAAATATACAATTAAAGACTGTTAAACATAGATCCTTGTACTATAAGCAAAACTATCCCAGGTAAAACAAATGTATTCTTTCCACCCTTCCTTCCTTCTTTCCTTCCTTCCTTCCTTCCTTCCTTCCTTCCTTCCTTCCTTCCTTC
>NW_023270739.1:31138543-31297959 GCF_011800145.1 Mirounga leonina
TTCCTTCCTTCCTTCCTTCCTTCCTTCCTTCCTTCCTTCCTTCCTTCCTTCCTTCCTTCTTTTCCTACAAAGCACCAAAGACTCACTTGAACCATCTCAAGCAAGTGGTTTTTATATGGGTACACATTTCAGTCTCACAGAAACACACAAAGAGGCCAAAATACATCCAGACCTCTTATGGAGTGCAACTGGGAATTTAAAAGCCACCAGGAATTCAAGTTTCTATTTCCTATGGGCCAGAACTCCTGTCAGTCCTTAAATATCTTCTCCTTTCTGGGTGTCTGGACTCTAATTTTCTTTTCAAGTTCTCAATAGAAACTGGCTCAGTCTCGGTTTTCAAATTCTGAGTTTCCAAAAGACAAATCTAATTGCTTAAGCCCATACTTTTATCAGGGCTTCAAAAGTCATAATATGTGAAGCAGTCTTCCTCTTCTTTATATTTTATATTAAAAGGGCTATATCCTATGTATTTTATATGTATATCACTTACATCTCCTCCTCTCTTGTCATATTTATGACATTTCTCTTTTCCAGATGCCCCCGTCTCTAGCCCAACTATCTGAATACCTTCCACCTGTTTTTCATAATGCACCTTCTCACTGCTGCATTGCATTTTCCAAGATGCCACATATATAATATTCATAACTTTAAGGAATGAAGAGTATGTCTCTGTAGGATTTTGATGAGAATAGGGGAGAAGAGCAAAGACAAATGATTGGAAAAATTACAGCCCTTGAATCAGATAGGCCAGACCTGGAATCTTGCTTTTCCATCAATTGTTTACCACTAATAATGTTGCTTACTTTCTGAAAGCTGTAAGTTCTTTATCTGAAAACTGGATTTCTGCAGTTAGAGTACCAACAATTATCCAAGGAAGGGGCCAAGAAACCTAACAAAATGCCATGTTCCTTCATGAATTTGTAAGACCCCAGAGACTGACTCTTGGCCTAATAGCTAAGAAATTTGATTTGTCAGCACACAAGCATGATTTCAACATGACTCCTTCTGTAATAGTATTGCTACTTTTTCACATAATTACTATTTTACAGATAGGTTATTCTTTTCATAATATTTATTGGACATGAAAATAAGATCTAAGTGCTAAATAGGACAAATATTATAACAGATATTTACACTAAAATATTACATTTATGAGTGCCAGAATGCCACTGAGGTTAACTGTCCTGTTTATCATTCTGAAAAAATATTTTCAGCCCGGCATGAGAACAAAGCTGTCTTCAGGGTTGTTCCAGTATGGGTATGTTTTGTGCTATTGTGGCATTTGAATGCTGTGGTAAGTCAAAACTCTAGTGGCTGTCCTCAGTGGGGGAGGTGGTGTAGAGGAAATTAACTTGAGGCAAGGAAATAATAATGGTCTGCAACATGGATTTTCATTTTTATTTAGACAGTAATTTTCTGAGTCAATAATAGCACTTGTGGTGCCATTCATGGGAGGTTTGGTTTCAACAAAATTTCCAATTACAGATGTTATTAATTTCCCTCAGAAGCCACAGACAACATATTGCAAGATTGTTGATTTATTTCTCACAATATTTTACAACATTTTATTTTAAGGGAGGAAAAGGCAAAATAGAAAATCTAGAAACAAGTGATTCCCATGAAAACTGAGTACTTATTCTTTGGTGCAAAATTCTGCTTTCAAATTCAAAATCCAATTTTATGGTAACTGAAAACTAACAATCAAAATATGTTTTCTCATGTAGATCCTCATATCTTGTGCCCTACATGTTACCCTTCTATTTATGTTACAAATTTCATTTGGTTTTTTATAAAAAAATACCAATTAACAGCCTAGAAAGAATAATATTACTCAAATTTTATATTTAATATAAGACAATTTAAAATTTATACAGGAAAGATCTTTAGAAATATTTTTAAAACTTTAAATGTTTTAAGTAGCAAATGTTTACTTACATGACTATAAGAAAAAAATCTCTCCCACATTTTCCAGAAAAGCCACTATCTCTGATACTTTTCAATATCAGCCACATGTCATTTCCACTCAGCTGGCTCGCTGTTCCTCAACCAGACTTATGTCTAGAATAGAGACAAACTGTTAGGACATCTACTTCATGCAAATTGGTCTTTTGGCCATTGGGTGAAATCAAGCTGATGTAACGCTTGGTCTAGAAATACTATCACCCAAGACAGAAAGAGAGACTGACAAAATGGCCTCAGGGAATCTGCATACACACTTGGGATTCTGGAACTATGGACTGAATCTATGAAAAGATAAATTCCTCATGTACTTGAAAGTTGTTCTACAGAATACAGGAGAAATAGGCAATGTCCTAGAATTGAATGGAAGGTATTGGGAGAGAGTTTTTTTCCAAGTACAATTGGAATGGCTAATAGATCAGGCTCCAAATTAAACAAAAGTCCAGTGAAGAGATTAGTTGGAATGGATGCACCAAAGTAAGATCAAAATCCAGCAGTGGAGAAAGGAATGTCTGTGATCCAGGCATTCTTGGTTTTGGATACCATAAATGGGGCATAAAGAGCTGTCAAGATATAAGCATGTGTACTGGGAATCCTTACACCCCTTTCTGCCATAACTGGAGAAGTATGAACTATGAAGAAAGATTGGCAATGACAGAAAAGTTCAGTCAAAAGAAAAAAAAATTATTAAATGGAAGTTATAGTATCAAAAAAGATGGTGAGAAAATCTTACTACAACCCCAGATGAAAGATTCAGGATAAGTTCTCGTGGTCTGGGTTTATTTAAATCCTACAGTCAGTGAACAATCAGGTAAGTGGGAATGGCAGTAGAAATTATTAAAAAAAAAAAAAAAGAAAATAATAAAAGCTCCACAATGGGTAAGTGAAGGAGTTAAGTCTGCCTAGGGATTTAAATAGACCTATTTAGTGACTAACCCTCATTTTAGCTATATAACCTACTCCATGAAGGACTAAAATATTTTACTTGGACTGTTGAAGTTAGCCACAGAGAGAGTATAATCTTTCTGGGATTATGATTTGCTTCAATAATAAACTATTGGAAGTGATGCAAAAGTGAAACTTGTAATATTGTGTTACTTCTTCTTCTACCTCCCCTATGATTTTATTGTGTCCCTGTAATTGGTGTTCACTTTTTTTCATGTATCAGCTTAGTCTGAATATATTATATCAAATCTCTCTGGTTGGCAGTAATTTTGAATATTTAGACTGGACAGTGAGCCAAGCTGCTATTCCTAGTTTCACATAAATTTAAGATTTTACATTACAAAATATAAGGGAAAATGTGTTTCACATTCATGGAGACTTTATTCCATACCTAATTTTCAAATTTAGAGTCAAATGACACCTTTGGTAAGCACTTTGTTAACTTCTGCTTAACCAAATTTTCTTCTATTCTTAAATTTTATGAATGCTATTTTTGGAATACTATCGATTTTGAAGACTTAGCTTGAATTCTGGGTTTCTTAAATGTATCTATGCATTTTCCTTTTAAAGATATGAAAAATAACATATATAACAATAGTGCATGAGCTTGTATCATGCAGCATATCAAATAACTGTATGTCCATGTTACTACCATGTAGGTTGGAAAGAAACTTGCCACCTGCCAAAAAGTCCCTCACATGTTTTTGTTTGATCTCACCCTCCATCTTCAAGAGTAACTACTATGCTAGCATTTATGGTAAGTAGCTTCATACTTCACACATTTACCACCTACTACGTATCCCAACAGGATCTTTAAGTAACACATATGCTGACTTTGATGATAATTCTTTTTTGTTTTTAGTCATGATTTTACCAACTGCTATAGACCGAATATTTGCGTGTCTCTTCCTACCCCACTGCATTCATATGCTGAAATCCTACCCCAAAATGTGACAGTACTTTGGGGTGGGGCTTTAGCTAGATGATTAAATCATGGAGACAGAACCCTCTTGAATGGGATTAGTGCCCTTTCCTAAAAGACCCCAAAGAGCTCCCTTGCCCCCTTCCTCAGTGAGAAGGACACAGTGAGAAGACAAGCTATGAAGCAGAAAGCAGGCACTCACCAGACAGTCTGACCAGCACCTTAATTGTGGACTTCCCAGCCTCTGGGACCATGAGAAATAAATGTTTGTTGTTTAAGTCACGCAGTCTAAAGTATTTTTGTTATAACAGCCCAATGGACACTACATAGGACACTACTTATGCATATGACCTTAAAAGATTTAATACAATATTGCATTTTTGACCTTTTTATGAATGTAATTAGATTGCATATTTTAACTTGTGTTTGCATCTTACACTCAATATTGTTTTTATGATACACATATATATTTACATGTGCTTGGAATTCAGTAAATTTAATTGCTGTATGTATGTTAATTTGGCATATGACTTTATAACAATTTATCCATAAAATACCAGTGAGCATTTTAATTGTTTTGGGATTTGGGTTAATACTAAAACAATGCTATATATATTCTTGACATTTATTTTGGTGTACATGTGCATGAGTTTCCCTAGAGTATTCATCCACCTCAGAATGGAATTGTTAGGTCATGGATATGTATATTCTGAGATTTACTACATAAAGACAAGTGGTTTTCCAAAGAAGTCATACTTATTTATACTTCTTTTTTTTTAATTTTTTAAAAAGATTTTATTTATTTATTTGACAGAGAGAGAGATAGCGAGAGCAGGAACACAAGCAGGGGGAGTGGGAGAGGGAGAAGCAGGCTTCCCGCCGAGCAGGGAGCCCGATGTGGGACTCAATCCCAGGACCCGGGGATCATGACCTGAGCCGAAGGCAGACGCTCAACAACTGAGCCACACAGGCGCCCCTTATTTATACTTCTACCAGAAGTGTTGCACAAAACTTCTCATTCTATACTTTAGCCAATATTTATTACTTCTAACCCCTTCAGTTTCATCTCAATCTGTGGTGTGTGTTCTGGAGAATTTCATTAAAATTTCCTGATTACTAAGGAATCTGATTGTCATTTCCTGTTAATTGATCATTTAGACTTCACCTTTTTTCTTTTGAAATAATTTTAGAATTATAGAGTGCAGAGTTCTCATATAATCTTTACCCTGTTTTCCCATAATGTTAGTATTTTAAATAGCTATATAAAAATAGAAAATAAATTCATATTGGTATAACAATACTAAAATTCTAGACTTTATATGAATTTTAACAATATTTCTACTATGCCATTTTTCCACCCCAGGATCAAAATCCAGAATACTGCATTGCATTCAGTCATCAAGTTTACTCAATCTGTGACAGTTTCTGTCTTTCCTTTTTTTTTTAAATGACTTTTTCACTTATGAAGAATTCTGATAAGATATTTTATGGAATTTCTTCAATTAAGGTTTGTCTAATATTTTCTTGTGATTAGTTTTTGGATTTGGGGGAAGAATAGAATAGAGGTGAAATGTCCTTTTAATTAAATCTTTTTAGATACATAATATCAACATGGATTGCATCTGGTAATATTAGCCTAAATCATTCCATTAATTTGTTGTTTGCCAGGTTTTTCTATTGCAAATTCTTATCTTTCATTTTCCATACTCTGTTCCTTTAAAAAATCACTAAGTGTAGTCCACACTTAAAGGGAAAGGAATTAAACTCCACCACAATGGTTAAAACCACCGCGATGATTAACAATGACACATTGGGGGCACCTGCGTGGCTAAGTCTGTTAAATGTCTGACTCTTGATTTCAGCTTAGGTCATGATCTCAAGGTCCTGGAATGAGCCCTGAGTGGGGTGCACGCTCCGCAGGGAATCTGCTTGAGGATTCTCTCTCTCCCTCTGCCCCCACTTCCAGCCTTGCTTGCATATGTGCACGTGAACTCTCTCTCTCTCAAATAAATAAATCTTTACATAATGACACATTGAGTCTATAAAATATTGATTCTTCTTTAAGTTTCATCCACTAATTTTAGCATTCATCAATAGATTTTTTTGCATATGACAATTTTAACTGTGGTTGTCTAATGATGATCTTCTATTTGTATTTTTATTTCTTCTGTTTTTATTATTTGGAATTGTTCTGTACAGAAAATATGTCTTTTCTCCTCTGACTTATTTATTCATTTACTTATATCAATATGAACTTAAATACTTATTTTATTCTTTGATTTATAACACGATATTATAAGTATTTATTGTTTTGCTCAAATGTTTCTAGCTTTGATCTTTGGGAGCTCTTTCAGCTTGCTCCTGTGTCCCTCTGACATGCTCTCATCCTTCTGTTCCTTTTTCAGCTTTTCTTACTCTTTGAGAATAAAAAATACCCAGAATTGTTTTGTATTTTTCTTACCCCAGTCCTAGAATCAACTTTTCTCCAAGAAACTTTGGTTCCCTTTATTGCCTAATGATATTTAGAAACTAAAGCCTTAGTACTTGACATGCTTGTTGTTACTGTGGTCCTTCTAAGTCCTCTCATAGATAGCAATATATGTATATGTACTAACCCATGTACAACCACATATCTACAATGTTTTCTGTATCTATCCATCCATGTCTATATTTAGCTAAAAATGATTTTATATTGATGTCAGATGAAACAATTTTTAAATGGTTTGGTAAAGCAAACCTCTGCAGGAGATTTAACAGCTAGTTTTAATGCAAATGATAGTTAAAATAGCAAACAAACATTATAAGAAAATATCTCACCACCCGCTATTTACTGTTTAATTTACTAAACATTTAGCATAATAGAAAGTAGAGAAACACTATTAATAAAATTTTTGAAAGAGTGAACATTTTAAATAAAATTACAACCATAAATTTAAGAGTAGTGATATTAACAGATATAAATTGAAAGTAGTATTATAATTGGGCACTTTGAATGAGGAGGATATATTATTAAATATTATATATAGTAATTGATCTTTACTCAATCAATCTTTGCTTCTTCAGTGGTAAAACAAGAATAAAACCAGATGTTGATTTGAATTAAAAACACAAGTGTTTGGTACATTGAAAATGTACTTTTGCTCACAGTTGTTTATAATTATGTTTTTATGAGTATTGTGACAGTAACAGTTGGCAGAGTTTCTGCACAGCAAAAATGTATTTAAGAACTCAGGGTACTATAAAAGATTTCCCTCTGAAGTGGAGTGACAGTTATAAACTGCTGCTAAACTAAACTTAGATTTAATTTTATAATAATTTTAACAAAAATCCAGGGGTGTTGCCCATATTTCTTTCATTTTAGAAGGCCCTGAATAAACCCAAGGGTCCATCAATAGATGAATGGATAAAGAAGATGTGGTATATACAATGGAATATTACTCAGCCATAAAAAGAATGAGATCTTGTCATTTGCAAAAACATGGGTGGACTTAGAAGGTATATCGTTAAGCGAAATAAGTCAGACAGAGAAAGACAAATACCATATGATTTCACTCATATGTGGAATTTAAGAAACAAAGCAAATGAACAAACAAAAATAGACAAACAAAAAATAGACATAAATATAGAGAACAAACTGGTGGTTGCCAAAGGAGAGGTAGATGGGGGAGGCTGAAATAGATAAAGGGGAGTAAGAGTACACTTATCATGATGAGCACTGAAAAAAGTACAGAGTAGGGTGAATCATTATATTGTACACCTGAAACTAATAGAACACTATATTAATTATACTTCAATAAAATAAATAACAAACTGAAAAAAATTGATAAAGAAAAGGATGTTAATGACATTTGATTGAAAAACACTTGTTAATTTTAAATTAAATAATGTTTATTAAATTATAGTTAGAAACTACAAAGCCTAGTATATACCAGAAACGATCAATTTCATAGTATGGTACAGTTAAATCAATTTTTCTTTTCTAGTTAGAAAATATCTGAGGTAAAACCTCAGTTTCAGAGCCTATTAACTTCCAATCTCAGTTTCTACAAATGATCAATAAAAAAATCCACCAAGTTAGGAATGTTTAATAAGAAAATTTACACTAACACATTACTTACCTCATTCCCTAAATAATTCTCCCCTAAAATGCACAAATAAGCACCAATTATATAACTAAAAAGAGAGGAAGGAAGAAAGAAAGAAAGTGAGGCACTGAAAGAAGGAAAAGGGAGATTTTGCAGAGGAACTGAGGAAAGGAGTAGAGATAAGTGGAAAGTGGAAGGTGAGTAGGTTGAGATGGTAGTCACAGGCTACAATGCACTGGATTTTGGTCTTGGTTAGAAAGCTCAGACCAGAGCTGTGAGTAGATTATTTGGAAGAAATTGAACAAAGGAAGACATACTTCAGTGTAAGCACTGAGATGAGAAGGGTCTTCTCCCAAACTGTGGAACCCGTTCATATTTTTTAAATTAACATTCAGTAAAATTTATTATTTAAATTATAATAAGTCATAGAAAAATATAAAATGTCAAAATTTATTTTAAAATACCAAGCGCTACCATCCCCTGTGGAGAAATCTCGTTGGCCACCTGTAATTCAATAAATACCCCCAAATGTCAGGCCTTTATAGAAGGGATAAAATGGCTACAATAGACACAAGCCTCAATAAAATCAAGCTGACTCACAACTAACATATGTATCAGTCGTAGAATAATCACAGTCCAACATAAACAAAAATTTTACTAAAGATGAAGAACATAGAAAATATAGTCTATAACTTAGGATAAAATTAACATAATTTAGAAATGACATAAGGAAAGGTTGTCGTGACCTTTAAGATACAGCAATATATATGATCAAAACTGAAGCCCAGAGAAATTAAACATGGAAAAAGTAATATTTGAAATTTGCTGACCTGTGGAACTATGTCAAACACTCTCAGAAATGTATTTGGAGACCCAGAAGTAGGGTTACAGAAAAATATTTGAAAAACTAATTGCTGGAGGGATCCCTTTTAACTATTGTTCTTTGTAGCTCCAGGATCTATATGTGGCTAACAATGACTTGCTTTCCTTTCTGTCTTTCCTCCTAACTTTAGTTTGAGTCTTCAGCTTTCCAAGGTGGACAAAGGGAATGTTATATTCTTAGTCAACTTGGATCCCAGGCCACAGGTAGAAAGCCTTGTTTGGCTAGTTATGATCTTACCTTTCTTCTTTTAGAGATTAGAATTTGCCATTCTTTTAGAGAATTAGAAGTTGCCATTATAAGGATTACCTCTTTGTGTTTGGAACCTTATTGAATGCTTGAAGAAGTAAACAATACAGATATCTGTATTTTTCCTCTATAAATACCTATTATTCATAATTTACATTTTTTCATCAGCATGTGTGCTTCAACATGCAGTAGGGCCAGAGTTTATCGAAAAGGAAACAGCCAAGAAGAAGTAGGCACACTCCCAGTTCATTAGAAAAGAGCCCTGAATGATCATTGAGCACATGAAAATGTTTTCACCATCATTATTCCTCAAGGAAATACAAATCAAAACCATAATAAGAAGTCTGAAAACACTTAATGATGGAAGATCGCAGAGTAACTGGAAGTCACATATTGGCGGCAGTGTAAAAATGGTATAACCATTTGGGAAAATGTCTGGAGGTTTCTTATAAAATTAAAACTATGACCCAGCCATTCTAACCCTAAGTTTATGACCAAGGAAAAGGAAAATATGTGTCTACAAAATATTATACAAGAATGTTCATAGTAGCTTTATTCATAATAGCCCCTAGCTGGAAAACCTTCTATATGTGTATCAGTTGGAAGAGAGGTAAATAATAAAATGGAACACGACATAGAAATGACAAACTACTAGTACATGCAACCCATGACTTAAATTCCAAAATCTTATGAGTGAAAGAAACCTTAAAGAGCAATATGGTTTGATTCCCATTTTTATGACATCATAGAACAAGCAAACCTTATCTATGGTGGAAAAAATTCAGAATAGCCATTGCTTCCACACAGGTGGGGTAGGAGTTGATTGTGAAGGGTATTAGGAGAACTCCGGGTAAAACTTCTGGTAATATATAATGGTAATATTCTAAATCTTGGTAACATCATGGGTTAGACAGGTATATGTATTTCTCAGAACTTAGCAAACCACACTGAATATTATATCTTTATTTAGAACAAAAAGAGTTCATATGATTAATTTTAATTTAATTTAATTTTATTCCTTTTTAGCTTCAGAAATATATTAAGGATGGTTTCTCCCAAACTTCTATAATTGTAGGAATCATTTAGCTTACGTATTAAAAATATGGATTCTTAGCCTTTTTTTTAGAATATCCTCATTCACTAGATCTGAATTGTAATACATCATTTTTATGTCTCATAGATAATTATTTTAATTTGAGAAATTTGGGAAATTCTGCTTCAAGAAAAACACAATACTTGCCTCCATGCGATAAGCCAGTATTTTGAGGCACACTGACCTCCACCAACCATCGCCACAATATACCTTAGCTGTTTTTATTTTTTCCCCTTCATCATTGATTTTCAAAATCAGTTTTCACAATAATGTTGATATTTAGAAAATATGTGGTTTATCACATCAAAGAACTAGTCCCTATTTACAGAAAATTATGGCATTATAAGACAGATGACAAACTATGATTTTTAGAATTATTTTTTTTAATCTCCAGGAAGACTTATTTTTCAACATTACTATGCAATTAGAAAAAACAATTATGTTGTTAATTCCAGATTTTGGTAACAGCCCCTTAACAACTGGTCACCTTCATCTACTTGAACATTTTCTCTTAACCATAAAAAGGATATAGTAATAGTATTTGCCTATTAGTTGAGCACTGATTGAGAAATCATGTGAAAAGATGATTTTGTAAACTATTAATGCTTCACAAGTGTTAGTTGAACAGTTTTGGAACTTAAAAAATAACTTTGGAGAATAATGCAATAGAGTTAAAAAGAATGCATTTAGAAAATACACATTATAAGGAGGTATGGTTAGTTAGGGGGATTTCCTGACAGGCTTGAAAATAAAGGTCCTACCTTTGCTATTTCTCTTCCAAAAGTGTGTGTGTGTGTGTGTGTGTGTGTGTGTGTGTGTGTGAATCAATTAGTTATTTCTCATAGTCTAAATTAGTACTTATAGCTTACAGGTGTTCATTCAAAATGGGAGGGAGAAAGGAATCCCTTTGTTAAAATTGCCTATGTTATAGTATGTATGCTCTGATGTTTTTCACATTTACACTCAGGATTGCTCCAGCATGTTTTGACTGAACTTGCCTCAACCTTAAAACTCCAAGTGCCCTGTGACTTTTCATCCAGACACATGAAAGCTGAGAATTGTCAGGAACACCTATATTTATGCATAGCTTTCACAAGTAACTTCAAGTGGTCAGGTGAGAGCAGAGGTTAGCTTACTTAATATTTTCCATCATATATACATAAAAATACTCTTTTTGGATGAAGGCAGAATTGAGCAGGCTATGAAGGAATTAACTGCTGCCATTAGGAAGAAGATAAATTTTGTGAATATAGACATATTGCAAAAACGAGGACACACAGTGTTTTTAGAGCAAATGAAATGTTTCCTACATGTTTAGTTTCTATTTTGGTATTTATTAAGCATCTCATTCTTAATTTGACATCATTTATTTTATTCTACAATAAAAACTTATTAGCCAAAAGCTTTCAATGTAATTATTTATTTTTGGTCAAAAATGTCAAATAGCCAGCTGGATATTTTCTATTTTGACACCAGTTAGTGTATTCTCAAAAGCAGTAGTTTTTAAGAAGTTCAGATTGACTCATTTCACTATGTTCATTGAAAAACATTTATTACTGAAAGACATATTACAAAGGAAATTGTTCTTTTTAATTTCTATTTGATTGGTCTGTTACCAATGAACAATTATGTTGATGTTCTACATCATGCTTTACAGTAACTGCCAATTATATTTTAACAGAATGGGAATACTTGTCTTTTGAAGGCAGTAGGATGTAATGAAACAACAAGTGATTTTGAAGTAAAACATATCCCTTTTTAAAAATTTTTATTTTATGAAAATATCAGTTCTCAAACTTTCAGTACCTGGTGACTTAATCTATGAAATGGTCCTAATATATGAAAATTTAAGATAAAAAAGATATACACTTCCAATTATAAGTACTAGTGAAGATTAAGTACCATATGATGACTATAGTTAACACTGCCGCGTTGTATGTAGGGAAGTTGTTAAGAGAATAAATCCCAAGAGTTGTCATCACAAGGAGAAATTTTCTTTCTCTTTTTTCTGTCTTTTTATTGTATCTATACGAGAAGGTGGCTGTTAGCTGACCCTATTGTGGTAATCATTTCACATTATACGTAAATCAAACCATCATGCTATATGCCTTAAACTTATACAATGATGTATGTCAATTATTTCTCAATAAAACTGGACAAAAATAAACAGGATTTTCTTACATTCAAAAAATAATACTATAAAAGGTATCTAGTAGTATGTATTAAAACAATGCCTTTTCAAAATTATAGAAAAAATACTCAGAGGTGCAAATCAAAAACATTTTTAATATTTGTCTTTAAATAATTCCTGAGGGACCCTGGGTGGCTCAATCAGTTAAGAGGCCAACTCTTGATTTCGGCTCACATCATGATCTCAGGGTCATGCGATCAAGCCCTTCATGGGGCTCTCTGCTGGGCAAGGAGTCTGCTTGAAATTCTCTCTCTCTCTCTTGCAAATAAATAAATACAATCTTTAAAGAAAACATTTTTTTAAAAATTTGAAAATAAATAATTCCTGAATTCCTCCATGTTCTATTTGGTGTCTGATTTCTCACCTGACTATACATGTAAGGAAGCAAGGTTAACTAGCTGTTCTGTAATGATCAGAGCCATTAATTATTTAGGAAAGTTCTTTTTGTCATTTTACCTTGCAGGATTCTCCTGTTCATTGAATTTCCATTAAAATATTAGCTAAAGTGATATAATAAAAGCAGACAATTCTTTGAGAGTCTTTGTGTATAACTGAATACTGGAGATATGAATACATCAAGGTTATTTAAGGATTCTCTGAGTGTCTTTTCTCTTGTTTCAGTTTGGCTTACAATCTTTTCAACTTTGCTGGGATATGTTCAAGTTATTTGATCACCCATGCTATAGTTTTGTAAATAAATGGATGCTATTTTTTTCTATCTTTATGCGGCATTTTGTTAAAATTTGCAATTGAGGGAACAAACTTATGAGGCATTCCTCTAATTCTGATTCTATAAAGTTTAGAGTATAGGATATAGAGTTTGTAAAATTTTGAGATTTGCCTCTTTGTTTTTTTGTTTTGTTTTTTAGTCTTGCTGGTTTTTCTTCATCTTTGCATTAGCCACGCTGATTCTTTTAAGTTTTTTTTTCTGTCAATAATCCCACTACACCACTGCAACCAACTAAATCAATATCACTAGGGAGCTCTACTTTGACAAATTCAACAATTAATCACTTTGTCTAAAATTACTTGACCTCATAGCAACATTCTGCATAGACAATCACTGCCCTCTTTAATATAGCTTTGTAGAAGAAACACCAAATCATCACATTATCTGTACTTTCCTTTATCTGTAGTAATAAAGTTTTAACTGGTCACATCACTGTCACCTTCAAAACTACACTTCCAACTTCTGCAGCAGCTAGGCAGGGATGTGAAATGAGGTACTTGCAATTAGGATGTATGCAGAAGTGATGTGTGAGTGTTCCATGTCATGGCCTTAAAAGAAATAGGAGTAAACTCCCTTTGTCTCTTTTCTCTTTTCCTCCAGCTGAGAGATGACTGATTGGAACAAGAGTAGACACATGGGCCCAGCAAAGGGAGCCACACTGAGAATGACAAAACCAAATGCCTTAACAGCCTGAATTGTGAACCTCTGATCATACGTTAAAATTATTTTTCTATTTAACCCAGTGTATGTTTAGCTTCTTCTACCCTAATAATACAAAATTCTTTACTACATGTACAGGACAACTTATTATCCTAGTTTTACCATTACTTATTGATCTTTCTGTCCATGTTTCCTTTATATGATATTCCTCTTTATATTTGCTAAAAAATTTAGCTACCCAAAGTTCAGTCTCCCACCTCTTTCTCTATATAATCCTTGGCTTCAAGCTTTAAATGCCACTTATATGTTACTATCTTCTGCAGAATATTTCCTTCAAAATGCCACTAAGTATTATGTTCACTTGAAAAATTGCCTACCAGCATTCCTATACACCAACAAGACAGAAGAAAGAGAAATTAAGGAGTCGATCCCATTTACAATCGCACCCAAAACCATAAGATACCTAGGAATAAATCTAACCAAAGAGGTAAAGAATCTGTACTCAGAAAACTATAAAATACTCAGGAAAGAAATTGAGGAAGACACAAAGAAATGGAAAAACATTCCATGCTCATGGATTGGAAGAACAAATATTGTGAAGATGTCAATGCTACCTAGAGCAATCTACACATTCAAAGCAATCCCTATCAAAATACCATCCACTTTTTTCAAAGAAATGGAGCAAATAATCCTAGAATTTGTATGGAACCAGAAAAGACCCCAAATAGCCAGAGGAATGTTGAAAAAGAAAAGCAAAGCTGGCAGCATCACAATTCTGGACTTCAAGCTCTATTACAAAGCTGTAATCCTCAAGACAGTATGGTACTGGAACAGAAACAGACACATAGATCAATGGAACAGAATAGAGAGCCCAGAAATAGACTCTCAACTCTATGGTCAACTCATCTTTGACAAAGCAGGAAAGAATGTCCAATGGAAAAAAGACAGTCTCTTCAACAAATGGTGTTGGGAAAATTGGACAGCCACATGCAGAAGAATGAAACTGGACCATTTCCTTACCCCCCACACAAAAATAGACTCAAAATGGTTGAAAGACCTCAATGTGAGACAGGAGTCCATCAAAATCCTAAAGGAGAACACAGGCAGCAACCTCTTTGACCTCAGCTGCAGCAACTTCTTCCTAGAAACATCCCCAAAGGCAAGGGAAGCTAGGGCAAAAATGAACTATTGGAACCTCATCAAGATAAAAAGCTTTTGCACAGTAAAAGAAACAGTCAAGAAAACCACAAGACAACCGACAGAATGGGAGGAGATATTTGCAAATGACATATCAGATAAAGGGCTAGTATCCAAAATCTATAAAGAACTTATCAAACTCAACACCCAAAGAACAAATGATCCAATCAAGAAATGGGCAGAAGACATGAACAGACATTTTTCCAAAGAAGACATCCAAATGGCCAACAGACACATGAAAAAGTGCTCAACATCGCTCGGCATCAGGGAAATCCAAATCAAAACCTCAATGAGATATCACCTCCCACCAGTCAGAATGGCTAAAATTAACAAGTCAGGAAATGACAGATGTTGGTGGGGATGTGGACAAAGGGGAATCCTCCTACACTGTTGGTGGAAATGCAAGCTGGTGCAGCCACTCTGGAAAACTGTATGGTGGTTCCTCAAAAAGTTGAAAATAGAGCCTCCATATGACCCAGCAATTGCACTACTGGGTATTTACCCCAAAGATACAAATGTAGGGATCCAAAGGGGTACATGCACCCCAATGTTTATAGCAGTAATGTCCACAATAGCCAAACTATGGAAAGAGCCAAGATGTCCATCGACAGATGAATGGATAAAGAAGAGGTGGTATATATATACACAATGGAATATTATGCAGCCATCAAAAGGAATGAAATCTTGCCATTTGCAACAACGTGGATGGAACTGGAGGGTATTATGCTAAGCAAAATAAGTCAATCAGAGAAAGACATGTATCATATGACCTCACTGATAGGAGGAATTCTTAATCTCAGGAAACAAACTGAGGGTTGCTGGAGTGGTGGGGGGTGGGAGGGCTGGGGTGGCTGGGTGATAGACACTGGGGAGGGTATGTGCTATGGTGAGTGCTGTGAATTGTGTAAGACTGTTGAATTACAGACCTGTACCGCTGAAACAAATAATACATTATATGTTAAAAAAAAAAAAAAAAGAAGAAGATGATAGCAGGAAGGGGAAAATGAAGGGGGGGAAATCGGAGGGGGAGACGAACCATGAGAGACTATGGACTCTGAGAAACAAACTGAGGGTTCTAGAGGGGACGGAGGTGGGGGATGTGTTAGCCTGGTGATGGGTATTAAAGAGGGCACGTATTGAATGGAGCACTGGGTGTTATACGCAAACAATGAATCATGGAACACTACATCAAAAACTAATGATGTAATGTATGGTGATTAACATAATAATAAAAAACTTAAAAAAAAAAAAAGAAAAATTGCCTACCAGGAATCTCAAATAAAACATGTGTTATAAAGGACTTTTGATTTTCTCCCAGGTCTTCTTCACTAACATCTCATCTTAGTATCTGGCAGTGCCATCACCAACATGCTTACAAGTCAACCTTGCACCTCCATCTCTCACATCTAAATTTAATCAGGAAGTCAAAGTGAATTTTTCATATTTCATTAACAAGCCCTTAACCCAGGTTCCACCTGTATGACAATAAAAGTCATTATCTTCTCTCACCTTGACCACATGGTCTCTTTTTTCCTTTCTTGCTATCCCACAAAATTTTCTCTGTTCAGCAAAAATCAGGATATTTTTAAAATGCCAATTGGATTATACTATTCTCCTGCTCCAAATCATCCAAAGTCTTCTTAAAATAAAATCTGAATTTTTCAGTGTGTACTACCAGGTGGTATATCAAATGTTTCTTGACAGTGATTTCATTTCCTCCCATTCATGGCCTTATCTTACTTACACTGTTAAATCCACACTGCATTATAGCCTGTGGCTCTGTTTTGATCATAGCGCTCATCAGCAACAGATTTTACATTCCTTGCCTGCCTGTGTTATAGATTTGTGTATGTATGCATGCCCATATAGATGTGTCTCCATTCCCTCCATTGTAAGGTCTGTGAGGGCAAATCTTTACTCTGCTTATCACCATATTCTGAGAGTCAGATGCAGTGCCTTACAGATAGGTACAGTCACTGTGTGATGAATATGTCAATGAAGAAATAAAAATGAGTAAGATGTAGCTGAGAAGGTGAAAGCTGAGACATATTGATATAGAAGAGTAGAGTGACACATGCAGAAAGAGGCATATGCAAAGTGTAGAAGCAGATTGCACATTCAAGTAACTGTAAGTGCTTGAATATTGCTGGACAGGTATGATGTTAGGTGGAGAGATAAAAAAGTCTCCGATGATGAAGAGACGTGATCCATATTTAGGACAAGGTATTTTACTGTAGGGGAACTGGGAAGCCAGGGAAGGATTTTACAAAATGATTCTGAATTGAGCATCTATAATGTTTAAGGCTTTACATGAGATATTTTACATGTATTCAAATTTGCATTAAATTTACAAGGTACATATTCTGATTTTTATTTGATGGATGACATTGAAGTCCTCAGATTCCAAGGGCATGGCTTTTAAGTAGTAAACCTAGGGTTCTAAGTCATATCAATCTGGCTATAATCTGAAATTACAAATCACATTCTTTTACTACTACATTTAGTCTTGAACATGTAAAAGAAGGTCTCACATTATTGCTTTGAAGATTCGAGAAGTATTTCATTTACATATACACATTTTATGTATTTAATAATATTTAATAGTATAACATTAGTAATAAGCAATTCCCTTTTAATTTAGAATAAAATGTTGAAAAATTTCTTCACAACATTAAAATTATCCCCAAGAACCAAATATCAGTATGTGTGTATGTACATATTGCCTGTTAGAACTGGCTTTCTACTTTTTTCTTGCTGCTTATTTTCCATCAGAAAGTATAGATCAAGTTTTTATACCTCGGGCTATTTGTGCTGTGAAAAAGAATTGGTCTTCCCTTTGAAATCCTTTTTGTTTTTTATTACTGGATATTATTTTAGCCAGAAAGAAAGGTAAATCATTATATGTATATAATTATTTATTTTCTGATAAAATTATTAGTTGATCAGGAATAACATTTCCTAGTGGCCACCTATATTTAAAGAAAATATTCCAAAATAATATATTTTAAATAGTACTTAATAATTTAATAATAGCAATAAATGCCTCCAGCTAATTTTTTTCTTTAAGGAAAAAATACAAATTCCCAAAGTTATAGTATATAACATATGTGAGTTATTTGATTTTTTATTTATGCTGCTTATACTCTGTAGAGCTATTAAATAGAAGACACTTGTCTCAGTTCAGTTCTAAATTTCTTATATTTTTCCACTGATAATATCCTCTTTCCAACTTTTTATATTCATTTTACTTGGGTCTTGGATCTTTTGGATCAATCCTCTTCGTCTTTTATATTTTTTCTCATGTATTCCTTTAATTTGAATTTTGCTTTTAAGTTCTTCAGTAATTTCCTAACCATTTCATCTAAATTCACTAAATTCTTAGAAATCATATATATTTAATTTCAAAGAATTTTCTCTTTTGACTATTCGTCTCATGCTAGACAGTTGGGTTGCTTCCAATTTGTAGCTATAATGCATAAAACTGCTCTGAATACTTTTATGCAATACATAGGAATAGAATTGCTAGGTGATAGCATTTTATCAGAAACTTGTATACAGTTTGCCATGTGGTTGTACCATTTTATACTGGCACAGCGGTATGTAAAAGCATCAGTTTTTCCACATCCTCACCAATAGCTGATGTTATTAGTCTTTTTAATTATAATCATTGTATGAAATTGTACAAAATAACTAACAGAAGTTTTAACTGGCATTTCCCTGCTTATTGTTGATTTTGAGTCCTTTGCATGTGATTGTTGGTCATTTCTCAAGTATCTGTTCAAGTTCTTTATCCATTTTATTTATTTTTCTTTTTTATTTTGAGTTGTAGGAACTCTTTGTAATTTGGGTAAAGTCTTCAGTCAGATAGATGTATTGAAAGATTTTCTCCCAGTGTGTAGCTAGGCTATCCACTTCCTTTTTTGCTTCCATATGTGATGAGCACATGTTTTAATTTTTGATGATGTATTATTCAATATTTTTTTCTCTTAAAGTGTGACCAACCATGTAGTTCTTCATTTGTTTCTGCAATATTTCTTCAGAAGATTTCTATTTGGGACGATGTCTGAACTTGTTCTGCTACACTGATTTATTCGTCTATGTCAATATCGTATGGCATTCACAATTACTCCGCTTTTAGAATAAACTGTGATATCGGTAGTGAAAGTATCTTAAATTTGCTCTTTTTTCAAAATTGTTTGACTGTTCTAGGTTCTTTATATTGATATATCTATTTTAGAATCAGCTTATCAATTTCTTTAAAAATGTCTGCTGTGGTTTCAATTGGTATTACATTTAATCTATGTATCAATTTGGGGAGAGGTAATGTCATAACAATATTAGTCTTCTAATCCATGAACATGGTATATATCTATTTTTAAAATTTTTTTTCAGTTTTGAGAAGTAATTGACATACATAACTATATTAGTTTAAGGCATACACCATGATGGTTTAATTTACATATATTGTGAAACAATTACCACAAGAGATAACATGCATCTTCTCATACAGGTACAATAAAAAGAAAAAAAAAAAGAAAAAAAGAAAAAAAAATGTTCTCCTTGTGATGAGTATTCCTAGGATTTGCTCTCTTAACATCTTTCCTATATAGCAGTGTTAGCAATTTAAGTTAAAACATTTTTATTCTTATATTATATTTGTTGGTTTGTTTTTACTTATCACTATGTACATTTGGTACATTTTTGCTTTCTGTTCTTTCTATATCCCTTGGTTATTGCATTTGATTCCTCTTCCTAAACAATTTATATGAGACTTTAAAGTTTTTATCTGCATAAATTTATAAAGACCTCTCCCCAAAGTCTAGATTAAATTATAAAAATGCCTACACAAACATCTCTTGGATCTCATCTAAATCTCAACATGTCACAATTGAACTCTTGTTCATTCTTGCAAAATCTAATCTGAACATATCTCACCAATGCATTGTCATTATCCCAGACTGAGCCACCATCATTCTACACTTTAATAGCCTGTTAACAGATCTTCCTTTTGCTATCATTCCTGTAGTTTATTTAATTTGTTTCTTTTTTTTTAAAGTTTTTACTTAAATTCCAGTTAGTTAACATACAGTGTAATATTAGCTCCAGGTGTATGATTTATGATTCAACACTTCCATACAACACCTAGTGCTCATCACAAGTGCACTCCCTAACACCCATCACCTATTTAACCCATTCCTGTTGGGATTAATGTAGAGCATGAAATCATCCATAATACCTGGCTTGCTAAAATGTAACACGGAGGCCGCTGGGACCAGGGAAAGTTTCAGAGAAAGGTGTAGGCCTTTGGAATGCCGAGGCCTGCGCAACCACTCTGCCATAGGAATACCTCAGGGAGTTGTCTCTGAAGCTTTCTTAGCCCAAACAGGTGCCCTGTGATCTAAGAGATGTATGCATTGTCCCCTAGGACATGTTTAGCGGAGCTCGTAAAACACGCTTTTAGCATATCTTATCTTTCCCGGAAACAGATCCTCCCAGTTCCAGTAAGACCCCTTGTCACACATAACATGCTTGAGAAACAGTGATAAAGATTTATGATTATCCTGAAGGACAATAAAGGCAGGAGCAAAGAAGAGGAAAGGGTCTTTGTCTCTGAGCATTGATTCCCTTGCCTTCTCCTCTTTTTCACTGCAAAGTTTGGAGTCATCTTTTATCTGTCGGTACAGGGAGTGCTGGCCATTCCCGGCATATTCCAAAACAATCTACACACTTAATGCAATCCCTATCAAAAAAAAAAAAAAAAAGCAACAGCATTTTTCACAGAAATAGGACAAACAATCTTAAAATTTGTATGGAACAGCGAAAGAATTCAAATAGTCAAAGCAGCCTTGAAAAAGAAAAGCAAAGCTTACAAAGAGGTAGTGATCAAAACAGTATGGTATACAGCCCAAAAATAGACACATAGATCAAAAGAACAGAATAGAAAACCCAGAAATGAACCCACAACTATATGGTCAGTTAATCTTTGACAAAGCAAGAAAGAATATCCAGTGGGAAAAACACTGTCTCTTCAACAAATAGTGTTGGGAAAACTGGACAGCCACATGCTAAAGAATGAAACTAGACCACTTTCTTATACCATATATAAAAAGAAATTCAAAATGAATAAAAGATCTAAATGTGAGACCTGAAACCATAAAAATCCACCAACAGTAATCTCTTTGACATCAGCCATAGCAACTTATTTCTAGATATGTCTCCTGAGGCAAGGGAAACAAAAGGAAAAATAAACTATTGGGACTTCATCAAAATAAAAAGCTTCTGCACAGCAAAGGAAACAATCAACAAAACCATTTCATCTATTTTCAAAAGAACAGAAATATTAATCCTGTTAAAACCAAGTTAGATTATGTCACTCTTCTGCTCTAAGCCCTGTAATGCTCTCTAATTTCTTTCAGAGCAAACAAACAAAAACAAAGAAAACTTCACCAGTCTACCAGACCCTATATGACCGGGCCCCATTCTTTCTCAGATTTTTCTACTACTTTTCATTCTGCTCCAGTCACTTCAGTCTCCTTATTCTTCCTCAAATACACTAGGCATATTTTTGTTTTGCTCCAAAAGTTCCCTCTGCCTTGTATGTTCTTCTTTCACATATCCACTTCCATTGTCTCACACTCTGCAAGTCTTTGTCTAAACCTCATCTTTTCAAAGATTACCTTGACCACTTCTTTTTTTTAAAGAAATATTTATTTATTTATTTATTTATTTATTTATTTATTTATTTATTTAAAGTAATCTCTATACCCAATGAGGGGCTCAAACTAATGAGCCTGAGATCAAGAGTTGTATGCTCTACCAAGTGAGCTACCCAGGCACCCCCTACCCTGACCATCTTATTTAATATTATACTGTAGTTATCTCCCATTTGTACTACTCAGCATTCCTGATTCTCTTCATCTTGCTTTCTTTTTCCTTTCCAATCTTAATCACTAAGACCACAACATAAATTTTACTCACTTATAAAGTTTATTGTTTATTTTCTAAAATTTAGCTTTTGGGGTGCCTGGGGGGCTCAGTCATTAAGCGTCTGCCTTCGGCTCAGGTCATGATCCCAGGGTCTTGGGATTGAGCCCCGCATTGGGCTCCCTGCTCTGCGGGAAGCCTGCTTCTCCCTCTCCCACTCCCTCTGCTTGTGTTCCCTCTCTCACTGTGTCTCTCTCTGTCAAATAAATAAAATCTTAAAAAAAAATAAAATTTAGCTTTTATTATTCATTTCTCCCAATAAAATGAAAATTCCTTGAGAACAGTCACCATTATTTTGTTATTGTTATTGTTTACTGATGTATCAAAAAAATTCCTGGCACTAGTGAGTTCTCATGAAATGTTGATTGAATAAATAAACAAACAAATAAATGAGTAGTATAATTTGTCTTTATCTGGTTATTACTCATATTTCTATGAGATTACTTCTTCTTGAACCAGCTATTTCCATGAAGTTCATATAGAGGTGAGCCAAGTACTTCTTTGAAGGAAGCATAAATTGTTTTTATAATAATGTGTATATATTGTGTATATATGCAAGCTAATTCCTAGTCCTTGTAACTGAAATCCACACTCATAATTTAGAGAACTCTTTCTCTGTTCTATCCTGATTACTTACTCCACCTTGCATAAATGATTTTCTGAATGGTTCCTAATCTAGACCCACACATTTATTTCAAACAGCATCTGGGGATGTTCCCCCTTCTAGCCCACTCAATTTTATCCCAGTTTTCCAAACTCAGTATTGTTTTATTTCTTTAAATTGTGCAACTTAATTGAGAGAAAAAATGAAATAATAATAAAAAGAAGAGCTAATATTCAAAAGCAGCAATAGTAATAACAATAACATCTAACATTCCAATAATCCTCACATGTGACCGGCAAAATTTTAAGTGATATATGTATATATGCAGATATACAGTAACTCTAATTTTCTCAATGACACTATGAAATAGGTAATGTACTGATGCCTATTTTAGGTAAATTTTCTGAAGTTCAAAAAGCTTTTAAATGTTAGAGATGGGATTTGTAATCCAGATGTAATGGTTGCAGAGTTTATGTTCTTGAATGCCATGCAGAGAAATATCCTGTCTTATTTTTATAGGGTGCACACTTTTGATTGTTCCCTCTTTCAACAACCAAAATAAAACAAAGAAAATAATTTTATTCAAGTTATTGCAATGGGAAGAGCACCTCAGATCTGAAAATGAGAGTGTCTTGGCAGGAAGATACCTTCTTATACTTACAAGGAGCAGTAGATGAGTCATAGTTGGAATGACTTACTACTGGAATTGAGTTTGCAATCAGAGCATGTCTCAGTCAAATCAGCAAAACAGGGACTATTTATTTCTGTGTCTATCTATTTTAGAGCTCATCTATTAATCATAGATGAGACAAAGAATGATAAGTTGGAGGGTCTGTGTCTGGCCTTGTTAAGTTAAAGCAAAAGGTTAAAGATCTGTGTTTACCTTGTCATAGGCAAACAAGTACATCTTCTCTGAGTCTTATGGGAGTCATGAATGAGAGGACAGCAAGTCTAAGTAAACTATACAGAGAAGGATGGTTCTTTGGGTAAGCCATTTTCTAGGACACCAAAGTGTGTGTGAGGATTTATTTACCATCGCTGCTTTCAGAGCTTAGATGATCAAAGTTCAACATTGTCACTTCTTAGAGACCTTCCACATTTCTACTTAACCTTCATTGCGTTTGGCTAGTTGGTTCTTTTTTTTTTTATGTATTATGGTTTAGGGCTGCAGATATCTCTTAATAATCTTAAAACTTTCTGGGAAGAGAAGGTGGACATTTTTTCTTAATTGTGCTACTTAAAACTAGAAAGTCTAAAAATAAATATTAGGTCCAAAACCACAGAAGAGATACTTAGAATAACAAAAGTATTTCCATAGCACATATGTTACTTATTTCTATTCTTTTATATATTGTTTCTTCCTTTGGCACTTTATTTTTTATTTCCTAGAAATCTGTACTTATCATGATTCATGTAGAAATTTTATAGTCATATTGGTTATGATAATTTCATTTTAGGCTCAGATAAAAATTCCTTTATACAGACATCTTTTCTATTCTGCTAAACCGTTAGAATCAGAACTAATAAAAACATTTCCAGATAATTATATGGAAATTTTATTATTGGAGTGAACATTCTTTAAAATATTAACAAAAAAGGTTGGTATTTAATTTATTGTCTAAAACACAATGCAATAATAAGCTATGGAGTGAAGGACAGGACTGTGTAAATTGGCTGAGGCTGTTTATTTGATTATCATTGCATAATATATTACAAATTTATTAAATATGGTGTGCTTACCATTGTTTTTCATTACTTATAAGTAATATTTGGCTTCTTCATAGAATAGGTTATCTATGGGAATTCACCACTTGCATACTTAACTCATTATCTACAAATTGGGAGTGTGTGAATGGCTTTGTAGCCAAAGAAAGGTCCAAGAAGGACTCAAAGATAATAATGATAACCTTGCAAGGAAAACATAATGACTCCACTGACTCTACTTACTTTTCTCGAACTGATCTAAGATGCTTGGATTTTGCTAAAACCAATAAGTGTGATATTGATTCATCAAAAGTTTTGTTATCATTAAAATGTGATTCTATTTCAGCCTAGATTATATATATTTCTTATGTACCATAAGTGAAAAATAAATGTGAGACCCTCTAAAATACTATTGATCAATCATTCCAACCTCAAAAGAAAGTTAAATTTGAGTGCAAAATAAGAAGGCATTTACATAGTGAGGCAATATAAGAAAAATGATATGTAATTACATCAATATGAAGCTTAACATACATTTTCCCACTTTGGAAGAATGGAGTGTAGCAGATTATCATAATTTATTTGAAACAATAAATGAATAGCAATTAAAGTTACTATCAAGCATGAATCTCAAATATCCAAAATGAATCTATTACCCAGAGAATATGGAAAAATCACAATTGACATTGGCCTAGTCATTATTTAACTAGTGTTTCCAAATTCAATGCCTCAAATTAAAAAAAAAAGGAAAAGAAAAGAAAAACAACAGAGACAGCACAGTGGGAAAAAGAGAGAGAGATGATTAAAAAGAAAATTAGGATAACATGTAAGACCTAAAAACTTATGTTTGTGTGACTTGGATAAAACACAGCTAAGGAAAGAATCTAATAATAGCATAGTATGCAATAATGTCAGAGATCTGCTCTAGGGATAGATGAACACCTTTTCTCCCCTTGCACCACAGCAAGACCAGAGAATTAAACTAAATTGCAACAGGAATGATTTAGGCTAAAAATTAGAAAATGCAGGAGCTATTACTCTAACCATTGTCTTCAAGTTTGTATCATTCTCTATAGAATTTTAAAGACAGATCACATGGATTTTTTAAAGAAGGTCTATAATTAATAGTTATTTAGTCTTTCTGAATCTAAGTTTCCTCATTTATACGAAATAGATATCCATGTATATTTTCATAACAATTTATTCATGGTGTTCTTTCACCATCATTATCTCATTTTTCATCACCATGACAGCTGAATGAATTAGATGTGGCAAGAATCCATATCTTCATTTTATAGAAGACAAGTGCCCAGAGTTTCTGGGGTTCTCAGGGATGTCAGCTTAGCTCCCAAGATTCTTGAAGCAGTTGTATTTCCCCCAAACCATGCTCAATTGGATGGAGCTTATTCATTTTGCAATTTCATCTTTTAACTTTGATTATATTATTGTATAATAAGCAGGGCCCAACATCACACAGGAGAGCAACATAAAAGGCGAAGTCAATAAATCTCTCACAGTCACCTAATCTCTATTTAAAGTCTCAAAAAAAATGAACATACATAGGGACAAAGTATTACTTGAAATTAATATAGTCAATAGAAAATAAAAGGTATGCATCACATTATAACGTAATGATGAAAATGCAATTCAATGGCCCAAGCACTTATTTAATCTCTTTAAATTTCAATATAAAATATGTATTGTTATGCTTAATAAAACTTCATTTTATTAATAAATCATCTAATATTTTAGCAAATTTTGATTGTTTCTATTGCACTAATAGTTGAATAATTAACAGCATAGTAATTACATTATATTGGTGGTGAAAAAAATTGAAAATGTGGAATTATCTATAGGAAAAAAAGTTATAGAAAAATGTAAATCTTACTGTCTATGTAATTAGACTAAGATGGAAAAATTGTCTGTTTTTGATATCTATCAAATACTGAGTTGAAACACCTAATATCAATTATCAACTCTAAATGGATTTTAATACATTTTGATAGTCAGTAAAAATTTTATATCTGGTGAGCAAACTCTGTCCAAAGGAAAGCAATGGTAAATTGATTGATTGTTAGATTCTCTTTTTAAGAAATTATACAAATATATATATTGAATTTTCATTAGTTTGTAAAGGGGGCAGGAGATGAAATACATGCAAAAAACTAAAGTCAAAGAGATTTTCCAAGTAATATTGACACTAGTGAGTAGACAAGACTTATTTATAAGATGACAACCATTAGAGTTCTCAAAAAAATATTATCTGACCTTCTGCTGGACCTACTATTTGGTTAAACTATATGAGGCTGCATTTTCCTATAGGTAAAAAAGGATCAGATGCTGGCAATTTCATATGACTCACCAGATAGAATTCTTGATGGACCCTAAAGACATTGCTTACTCTGTATAGTTTGTTGTCCTTACTCCAGTGAATTTTCTCTGTGAATCTGTCATTCTTGTGAGTGATGGATGCAAATTTTCTTTCCAAGTAATGCTAAAGAACAACTATGTGTTTTGAAAAGGAGGTAGGAAACTCATTCTGATGTGATATTTGTATAATTAACACTCATCATTTCATTCATTTCATGTTTATTTGATGTGTTCTAGAGGTAGGGGTGCATTATATAAAGCAAACCCGTTTCCTTGGCAGTTATACCATACTAAGGAAGGAGATCACAAAGAAGAATGGGCTTTTTCTATAGGAAATAGAAAAAAAGGTAGTAGGAACTGTGCAAAGCATGGACTTTGGAAATACAGAAACATGGCTTCAGTTTGCTTTTCCTTGTTTGATCCTATCATTGCGCCTTCTCCCATGCTTCCCCATCTTAAGTAATAGCACCATCAGTAAGACAAGCTAGAAATCTAGGGGACATTCTTATGTCCTTCCTTATTCCATATGTTTGATCTTAATACTTTCTACAGATTCTATAGATTGACCAAGAAAAAAAATACTCAAATTACTAGAATCTGAAATGAAAGTGAGGACATTACTACCAATTCCACAGAAATAAAAATGAATATAAAAGAGTTCTATGGGCGCTTGGGTGGCTCAGTTGGTTAAGCGTCTGCCTTTCACTCAGGTCATGATCCCAGGGTTCCAGGATCAAGCCCCTCATTGGGATCCCTGCTCCACAGGGAGCCTGCTTCTCCCTCTGCCTCTGCCTACTTCTCCTTCTGCTTGTGCTCTCTCTATCAAATAAATAAATAAAATCTTAAAAAAAATAAAAAGGTACTATGAATAACTGTATATCAACAAATTAGTTAACCTAGATGAAATGGAAAAATTCCTAGAAACACAAAATCTACCAAAATTGAATCATAAAAAAAACAGAAAATTTGAACAGACATATAACTAGTAAAGAGATTGAGTCAGTAATAAAAAACCTACCAATAAACAAAAGTCCAAGACCACACGGCTTCACTGGTAAATTCTATCAAACACTTAAGAACTAATACCAATCCTTCTAAAATATAGCCGAAAAAAAAACCCAAAACTGAAGAGAAAGGGATAATTCCTAACTCATTCCAAGGCCAAAGATATTACAATAAATGAAAACTATAGATCAATATCCCCTATGAACACTGATGCAAAGATCCTCAACAAAATACTAGCAAACAAAATTCAGCAGCATATTCAAAGAATTTTATGCCATGACTAAAGGGTATTTATTTGTGGAATTCAAGGATAGTTCAACATGTGAAAATTGATTAATGTAACACGCCACATCAACAGAATGAAGGAAACTAAAAAACCCACATGGCTCACTCAATCAATGCAG
Source organism: Mirounga leonina (assembly GCF_011800145.1). Taxonomy (NCBI): domain Eukaryota; kingdom Metazoa; phylum Chordata; class Mammalia; order Carnivora; family Phocidae; genus Mirounga; species Mirounga leonina. The sequence goes on from NW_023270739.1 coordinate 31,166,526, forward strand.
GATAAGCATTTGACAAAATTCAACACACTTTCATGATAAAAACACTCAACAAACCAGGAATAGAAGGAAATCACTTCAACATAATAAAAGTCATATATTAAAAATGAACAGTGAATATCACACTCAGTGGTGAAGAACTAAAAGTATTTCCTCTAAGATCAGGAATAGGGCAAAATGTTCACTTTCACCACTTGTATTCAGCATACTACTGGAAGTTCTAGCCAGAACAATTAAGCAAGAGAAAGAAATAAAAGACATTAAAATTGCAAAGTAAGATATAAAATTACCACTGTTTGCAGATAAAATGATATCATATATAGGAAACCCTAAAGAGTCCGGAAAATAAACAAACAAACAAACAAACCTGTTAGAACTACTAAATAAATTCACCAAGTTAACAGGATACAACAAAAATGAGTTGCATTTCTATGTATAAACAACAATCTGAAGGAAATAACAAAAACAATTCCATTTATAATACCATCAAAAAGATTAAAATACTTAGGAATTAGCTTAACTAAAGAGACAAAAGAAATAAAATGAAAACTACAAAACATTGTTAAAAGAAATTAAAGAAGATATAAATAAATGGGAACACACCTCATGTTTATATTCATGGATTGTTAAAATATTAAATGTCAATCACTAATATATCAAAGTAATCTACAGATTCAATATAATCCCCAACATATTCACAACAGCCTTATGAGCAGGTACAATTATTCCTATTATTCCTATTTAATGAGGAAGAAACTATGCAGTGACCTGAATCTCTGCTCTTATATAACATTACATTCCCTTCCATTGAATAAACCACTGGGTAGAGAGTCCAGCCTCACAAGAGAATTTTCAAAGCTATAGATATATCTTGCCCATTTGATACGCGAAAGGGTTGTATTATTTTTTTGTTCAGCTAGACTGTGTATTTCATCCAGTCTCTGCATCACATGAAGTTCCATGATGTTCACTTTTGGGGAATATCACTCATGATTTTCTGTTTCCTTGGTTATTTTGTAATTTTGGATTTTTAATCATTTTTAGTAGGGTTTGTAATCTAGTGAGCCTTTCTCTAACTTTATCTATGGGAGTCCTTTGCATTTACTTTTTGTTAGTCGCTCCAGGCTGCTACCAAACTTAGAACTCTTTAATATCATTTCCTCTGTGTGAACTTCTTTGCATGTTGTAAATGCCAAAAGAAACAATTTTCCTTTTCAGCTACCTTTGTTAGTCTAGGGGACTTTTTGTCAACATTTTTATTGAGGTTCTCTATGTTCTAGGGTCTAACATTAAACTCCAGTACTATTTTTTTTTTTTAAGATTTTTTTTTATTTATTCCACACAGAGAGACACAGTGAGAGAGGGAACATAATCAGGGGGAGTGGGAGAGGGAGAAGCAGGCTTCCCGCGGAGCAAGGAGCCCGACGCGGGGCTCAATCCCAGGACCCCGGGATCACGACCCAAGCCGAAGGCAGACGCCCAACGACTGAGCCACCCAGGTGCCCCTAAACTCCAGTACTCTTAATTATAGCTAGTAAATGCCCCAAGTGTGACTATAGCTTGAAAGTTAGCTTGCAATTTTTGGTTCAGATTTATTTTTTTATTTTCATTTTTTGGGCTCTGGGGATTTTTTTTAATTCTCCTATAGGCACAGTGTTGCATTAACAAATGTTTTCTACATTGTCCAGTCATTTATAGGTGTTTTGTATCAAGAATTTTCTCAGAGCATCTGTCTTGGCTTATTAATGGAAAAGAAAGTCCAGGTACTCTCTACTTTTCTGCCAATATTATAAAACAAATATCTTTGAGCTTTTAAGTGCCTAAAAGAAAATATAAGGCTCTGAAAGGAGAAAGATATAAAAGTCCAAAAGTTTAAGGACAAGGAAAATTCTGCACTATGGCCCTAATTTCATAGATCAGTAAAAAGGTAATCAAAATACCTCGTTGAAGTGAGAAAATGTTTGTGTCACTTATATATAAGAGGGACTTTTATAACCAATAAAAGTAATTTTCTTTTTTAAATGTGCCATCATTTGTAACCTTTGAAATCATAATTGTTTTACTTTCACTATATAAAGAACAGTTTCATCATAAAGTACTATAAAGTAAAAACTTCTCATCACTTCTACACAGTTATGTTTTGTATATGTTAAATAAAATGAAGACATACTACAAAGGAACAACTTTTTAAAGCCAAAAATTTTTACTCAAATATAAATACAAACTCAAATGATTAGGAGATTCTTATCAAGATTGTTTAAAGTGAGATATACATTAATAATTATTGAAATGTTATAAATATTTCACTGCATATTGTCAAATACCTTCTCCAGATACACATTGCTTATATAAGCAAAGATTAAGTTGTCATCATTCTGTTATGTTTATGCCAGATTGACCAAAATTCTTCACTTGGGTTGTTTAGTCTATGCTAGGTGGGTATATAATATTGTTAATAAAATCTATACAATTCATATATCTTATCTCATAGAAAATCTGCTCAAACTACTGGGGCCCTAAATATTTTGTGACTTAATTGTAATTTTATTATTCCACCTTTAAAAAGGTATAAGCAAAAAAAATATTGAAAAATAAATGTATTTACATATCTCATTTCTCCTATCAGACTGTAAATGTCCTAAAGATCAGTATGAGTAATTCGTAAATCGGTATTTTTAAATGATGAAAAGAAATGTTCTAGCTCATAGGAAAGTTAGAAAGTTTAAAAAATAAGCACAATCTGATATCAAAGCTGTCAGATATTATAAGTATTACATTATAAATTCACTTATAATCAACTCTTTGCTTTATACATATTCATTTACTTGTCTTCAAACACAAGAATATAAACTCCAAGAGATCAGTAATTATCTGCTTTATTCACTTATGTTGTCTATAGTTATTGACTTAGGTCAGTCAGCATTCTCCATGTTTATATTAACTGTTCCTGATATTCATCTGGGGAGCCACATCTCACCAACTCTCAATCCATGCTTTTCTCATGAACAGCTCCAATTCCTGACTCAAGAGTGGAGTATGTGAGTTAGAACTGGCACACATCTCATTAACCTGCCACAGGGATGATTTCCAGAGATGGATCCTGCCTGAAGTTGGGCCAGTCAGAGCTTTTAGTCTCTAAAAATGGCACTTGGTTGAAATTAATGGGTAAGCATCATTTCTCTTTTGCTGGATTAGTGTTATGAAGATAAGACATAGAAAATTATTCAGCCACTGTATCAACACAGCTAAAGGACTTCTTTGAAAATGGCAAAACAAATAAATGAGGTAGAAAAATGATAATGTTTTATTATATTAATACATCCCATGTATTAAATTAAATTATTAAATTAAAGTAATCTAAAATTGCCAAAATTATTTAAAAATATGCAAAAAAGGAAAATAAAGCTATATACATGTATATATATACATATGTATAACTTTTAACTGCAAATGATTATTAAAGTATAGGCATATTTAAAGAGTTGTTATTTTTTATTTTAAAATATTTTAAGCAAATATATTTCTACATAGGTATAGAGATATAAAGATAGATGGATCCAGAGGAAGAGAAAGCTTCTAATCCTGGCAGAGATTGGCTAACATCTCCAGTCTACCTGAATAAGTAAATAAAACAACCCTTTCCTATGTCAAATTGTCTAAATGCATCTATAGTCTTGGCAATTCACTTAGTCTTTGACCCTGGACAACTCCCCAGGCACAATGGTTCATTCAATGGGAAAGAGACCAAAGATTCTACTCAAACAACCTATTCATATCCCATATTAGTCCATAAGTTGTGTGATATCCAATTATCTATTTGATCACCCTGTGCTTGGTTCCCTCCTCATTAAAATAGGAATAATTATACCTGCTCATGATGCTGTTGTATTATGGAAAAGTTTAGCCACATTCTCCAAATATTAATCATAATTATTATCTGTGGAGAAAATGTTATTCAATCTCAACCTCCATAAAATAGGATAAGTATACAAAGATATAGTAATATTTTATGCATCTTTCAAGTTGATAGTTAAACTCACTATATAAAAACAGACTAAAATTTACGATAAAATTATAGGTTAAATTTGAGGTAAAATTTTGTGTAGTTATTGTGGGTGTAACTGTAAATATACATTCAAGCATAAGTTCATTCCCTAGGCATAGGATTATGGACAAGAGGAAATAAATAAGAATATTATGTAGTATTTTGGAGTGCTTTGCTTTTCTCCTTGATTTTCTAGTTTCAGTAACTGCATTAGGAGTAAGATCACAGGCTCTGGTGTTCAGGCTCTGGAGTCAGTTAGTTTCATCACACTAGCTGAGTCACTTGACCCATTCCTTAAGAACAGTGTGGTTTAATTTTCTTACCCATAAAACAGGGATGCTAACAGATGCTACCTCTTAGTGTATGATGGGGGAGTAACTAAGTTTGTACATGAAAAGAATTCATAATAATACTTGGCATGGATTAAATGATATGAAAGTTTTCTTAACTAAAATGAGTAAAGCCCTTTATAGAAATAACTAGAAATTATAAAACATGCCTATTCTTTATAAAATTGTTTTTCAAGCTAACTGCATTTTCTTGATAACATATCATGCCTTCACACAGAACATACCTTTTTTCTATAGTAATATGAAGAACTACTTTTCTCCAGAAGAGAGAAGAAAAGTCTAAATTTGAGACAAAAACCACTTTATAAGAAATCTGGAAATGAGGATATAAAGCTGTGAATAAAGATACTTGACAAACATCATCTGTCCACAGATGGACATGATATTCTTCAAGAGTAAAGTGCTTTTTTCTATATAAAATGTTCAGAGTTATTAGTATTAATAAATGTAACAAAGTATAAATCATTTTTAAAACTCTAGTGTGCTATTTTTATGTTGTTATGTAACCTTCTGACCCATTTAAAATGAACATGTAGGGAATCCATTTTAATAGCTTCTTCCTGTAGGCTTGAGGGATTCTATAGCTAGTGCAATTCCTAAACCAAAAATATAGTTGGGTATTTCCACTCATTTAAAGATTTCTTTGCCAGAAAGTTTTGTGTTGAGTTGGCATCTCCTAGGAATACAAGTGAATAAACAACACAGAAAAAGGAAAGAAAAGAGAAATATTTGTTCAACACTCTACATGTTGTAACAACGTGCAACATCATTTATGATATGTTACTTCAGCCAAAAATGACATGATGTTATAAATCACTAATTTCTCAGTTTTGGAAAGGAAGTTGGAAATATGGGATAAGGTCATGTTCAGTTCAGGTCATGAAAACCAAAAATGCACAGGTTGGAGTTTTTATAATGTTTTACCAAATCCCAGAGGAGGTTCAATATCATAGTTATTACTATTATTTTCCTCTTGGAAAAGAAAGGAAATGGAAAAATTCTTGCCCGATTTTTGAGGCATATAACATGACCTGGAAGCATTTTACATTTTATTTAATACTTATAAAATCCTGGCTATTTTTCATTTCATAAGCCAATATTTCAATAATAAATATCAGTAACTTTTTTAACATTCCCTACTTCCAGTAATATATTTTTCTTTGCCTGTATTGATCATCCTAAATTTCTGCATGGTGCATTTTATTTGAATCTTATAGTTCTAAACTAGTATTAGAATATATATATATAATTCATGCCACAATGCTTTTAATGTTGGGATAGTCTAAGAAATAGGACCCTAGGGAATCAAACAGCTGGTTTGAAACAAAGTCTGCTCTGCTAAAAGAATGAGAAATACCTGTGCTTTCAAAGGCTTTCTCCTGTCATTGTGCCAATGGGCTCTCTTTTACCCTCAATAAAACTTCTATTTCTTTCACTTGATCTATGTGGAAAGAATCACACAAAGAACCACAGGTTAAGGATGAACCATTCAACAGAAGAAACAGAAAACTCTGCTATAGTGTTTTGGAGGGTGTTTAATTACCTGGAAAAGTCACCTTGATTCTACAAAGTTCATTCAGCAGCCTAAGGATGGAGGTTGGCTCCCTGTTACAGCCCCTGTTAGAACTAATCTATCCCCTTTACGTTTTATACTACGGTAAACAGCAGCAAGCTTACTGAACAAGATTACTGGACCTTTATTTTAGGATTTGTTATGTAAAACACACCCAAAATAAACTTTATCATATGGGATTCTTGCTACACTTTTGATCCATCTACTCCACAAACATTCATTGCCTATTTCCTATATTTAAACATTTTAAGCAGTTAAAATAGGGCAATGAAATTGACATCCTCTGCCTATAATGGAAATGACAGCCCAGTGAAAGAGATGAATAAATTTAAAATGCAATAGAATGAAATAGGAGCCTTCATAAATACATACAAAGAGTGCAACAGAAGAAAGTGTGGCTTAGATGAAGGAGTCTGACAGATGGAGATTAATCTATCATCTTTATTTACGACAAAAGCTAGGTTGGAAGACATGGCTTGCTAACAGTGCATCGAAGAATTACACTTATTCACCCAGGTACAGACATAGCTAGAAAACCACAAACTTCCTCTATTGAGCTTACCCTTATAAAATTTATGGCATGAAGAGACCCGACTCTAAAAGAGGAAAGAGCTAAGCTGAGCATGTCCAGGCTCCTTTTGCTTAAATCTCTAATCTGTAACTCACTTCTCCCACAGAAAGAAATGGATAGCTGGCGGGGAAAGAGCTCGAAGTGTTTTTCTAGTGAAGATCTCCTCATGGAAACGTGAAGAGCTGTAACATAAACAGCAGTTTACCGAGGAGCTTGACTCTAAGAATTGAGTGATTGTAAGGCAGACTCTTTTCTGGGGACACTTGCGGCCTACCCACCACCGTCCTGTTTTCACAAATCTCCCTACTCTAAGAACAAAGCAAAAATCTTGGGAAGCTTGGATCCTGACACTTCAGCCTTCCCAGATCACTCCCAATACAGCATGGAATGAAATAGTATATATAATCCTCATAATGTGCAATATTCTGGGATTTTTGGCACCTATTAAAAATATTTTTGGCCACAACATAGTTTAAGTCATAATAATTGAGAATCTGCTATGTAACTTGAACTTAAGAATGAAAGCATTGAACTAGAAAATAATTCTTCGCATATAGTTTGCTTTATGAAGGGAATGTTTTAGTTCACTCACACTCCCAAAGAAAGTGATTTAACTATATATTTAAACAAGTCAGTTAATGATATCATCTTTAGGCTTATAAAAGCTTATTTGAGCCTAATAAGTATTCTCTCTCTGTCTTTCCTTTTTTTCCTTTTTAGAAATGTAACTTAGAGAATTTTGGTTGAGATAATTATAACTGTTATTTTAAAATAATAAACAAATGGAAACTCAATCCTTTCTTCTCTTAATTTAGTTAATGCCATGGATATCCTCTCTTCTAGTTTTAGAGTGCACTTAAATCAAACTCTGTTTATTATTTCTTAGATTTTATAGCCATAATGGTCTTCTGTGGTGAAATCTCAGAGAAGTCTTACTCTGGCTATGACAGGGGCCCACAACTAGAAAGAGAGAATTCTCTCTAGCTAAGTATATGTTTTCTTTCTTTCTTTTTTTTTTTTTAAGATTTTATTTATTTGAGAGAGAGAGAATGAGTGAGAGAGAACACGCAGATGAGAAGGTAGGGTCAGAGGGAGAAGCAGAATCCCCAGTGAGTAGGGAGCCCGATGCGGGACTTGATCATGGGACTCCAGGATCATGACCTGAGCCAAAGGCAGTTGCTTAACCAACTGAGCCACCCAGGCGTCCCAGTACATGTTTTCTTATTTGAGAAGAATGACAGACATGGTTTTGCTGGTTACCCCCATTTCTATCATAGCATCTCTACTTTGGTGAAGTGACAAAAATCTCTATTTTGTGCCTTGAAATTAAGATGAAGGTACTTTGTTGCTTTCTAACTATTGATTTCCAGAGAAACAAAATTTATATTTCATCTCGATAACACAATGCCAAATAAAGTATTACAGACATTTAAACTTGTTCATATGTATTATGTGCTAAAGCTTACATATCTCAAAAGTAAATAATTGGTCAATACTGTTTATCTGCATTTTCTTCAAAATTAAAAAATGCAAACCTGATTATTTATAATATTTTCAACATGCTGACAATTGTTAAACCAATGTGAGAAACTGCCTCAAATAAACTTCATTGAAAAAATCAAAACAAGCAAATTGTCTTGCAGTTACTCTTCCTTCTGGCTTGTCACTATATTACTTAGTCAGGGGTTCACTGAGATTTTTGAATCTACCAGTTAATATTTTCATCAAATTTTTGGAAATTTTGACCAGTATTTCATCCCATATTTGTTATGTCATCCTTTATTTCACAAACTACATTTACATATGTTATACATATTACATCTATTAGGCTGTTTGAGATTGTTTCATCACTTCCTGGTGCCCTGCTCTTACTTATTTTTTTTGACTCTTTTCTGTATGTGTTTCATTCTGGATGGTTTCTATTACACGTCAACAGATCCAGTGTTGAGAGTATAGTATTTCCTATAATAGCTTATTCAAATATAATGGATGCCTGAAAAATAAACCATTCTTAATGTCTTGGGAGTTTACACTGAAAAAATAATTTAATTTTTGGTTGTCAAAATAATTGTTGACACGTATATAGACATATTTATTGAATGGGCCTAGGATGCCATTTCAACAATTCAGAAATACGAAGAGGTTGCTGAGCCACTTATATGCCAGTTATTGTCCTTTGTATTTTCAGGTACAGTAATCAGTTATTCTCACAGGAAATCTGGAGGATAAGTACTATTCTCGTTTAACAGGAAGAAGTTATCAGGGTTAGGGCAGAGAGACTACCATTATACTGGTAGACCTTATGGCTAAGGGTAGACTCTTACTGAGACTCCAAAGTCCATGTTCTGTTTCCTATAAGTTATGACCTGAAAAGATTGCTCTTCTAAGAGAACAAATAAAAACTTTCTGGAGATGGCAGGTAGGGCATTCAACTGTGAAAAGTTACACCAAATATTATAAAATGAATTCATATTTAAGAAATTAAGGAATATATCTCTGCAACATCAATTCTAGAAATTAAAGCTTGACAAATTCAGCTCAGCTGTCAGGGCCTGAGCTAAAATAAGGTTAGAAAATACCGTGCTAAAAATTCCAAATTACTGTGAAAATTTCATAAACGAAATAAAAAGAGGTCTAATTTTACATTCCATACTTCGTATCAGTAGATACTTGTATATCTATGCTTACATTAGTGACAAAGACTGAGCCAGTATTTTGGGGGGAAAATCAGTTTATATTAGCCAGCCCTGCTTCTCTGAAGCACCAAGATAACTATTCAGATAACTGGGAACTAATCATTCAAAATACTTAAATGTTGCATTGGTGTCATGGACATTTGTGTTATTAGGTAAGAGATTGGCATTTTCTATCAAAATTGCAACTGTTTAGATGAGAAAATCTGGGCAAACATCTTTTTGTTTCTAACTTTAGAAACAATTAATTGTGTGACTTTGAGTATACCTCATGGAAAAAAATGAATGATATTGTGGAACAAATCTATCACCAGCAGACATATTTCTTACAATAATTATTTGCAGACCTTAGGTTACTTATCTGTTAAAAGAATACATAATTCTTTTCTTAAATGACAAGTTTCATGTTTCATAATAATTGTGATAATCACTACAAACAAAGGTAGATTCTTTAACAGGAGTATAGGGAAACATTCAAATTGGAGTTCTTACACATTCATTACTTCACACTTAATTTTACACAGTTAAAACATTTAGACCTTCGGTATGCATTATTCACTAAGGATTTTATGATGTGTATCAAGTAAGAGATAAAAAAAAAAAAATCAGAATTTTTTTTTTGAAGGATTCCATGTTCCTCTTCCTAATAATGAATTGTTAAAACAGAAGAAAACCTCACAATTATTTTCTTACTTTTTCCAGGCTTTTTTTTTCTTCTAACATTCTTCATTTGTTTTCTTGCTTGTCTTTTGACTTAGAATGTTAGCAAAAAGAAAACCTGAAAAAAGTAAGAAAGTATTTTTCTCTTGGCTCCTTTTGCTTGCAATTTGTGACATATATAAAGAGACATTTTACTCTAACTTAAATGAATTGCTTGAGAATAAGCTGTGAATGAAACCTTTAGTAGAGCATCTTTTATGTGTTTATTGGCCATTCATATGTATTCTTTGGGGAAGTTTCTGTTCTAGAAGTTCTGGAAAAGTCCTTTCCAGAGTTTTATATTATGTTGTTTATCTTACTATTGAATTATAAGGGTTCTTTTTTTCTCTCAGTTTTATTGAGCTATAATTAACATATAAAATTATGTAAGCTTAAAGTGTACAATGTGATATACATATATATTGTGAAGTGATTCCCACAATAAGGTTAATACATATATTATTTTTAAATTATACTTTCTAATGTGTTTCAGAGAAATATGTTCACTTTCCTCACAACAATAGATAGTACGCTATTTTTGATCCCTAACATCAAGAAATGTTTGGAAATAGAGAAAATGTGGAACTGCCAAATGAAATGATAAAAATGTTGAAATAGTACCTAGTTCAGAGGAATTGCTTCATTTCTAAGACGGGGCTGATACATGCTACTGGGCCCCAACTGGCTTTTTCTGTGCTAACATTACCCTAGCTCCTTCACCTGCAGTATAATCTGACCCAGTTGAGCCAGTCATGTTAGTCACACAATCCTGACTCCACTTGTGCCAGTCCGAGCTGAGTGCCTGAATCAAATTAAGCCAATTAGAAAACTTCACTAGATTTTCCAACCTATGACAAAGAGCAGGAGAGTCCTTCTCTAGGGGAAGTAACCTTATATGAGTTTTGGAAGCTATCCATGACCCATGACCCTATTTCTTGTGGAGAGAAGAGTGGAGAAATTGGGAGTTCATAGGCAAAAAATGAAAAGAATTAGATGGAGGGATGATCCATGGAAATGCTTCAGAACATTCTTGTTTCTCACAAACTTTCTTAAAATATACTTCAGTATCTTTCTGTTGGGTAGAAGCTAGACAAGAGCAGTGGAAGGAATGATCCGAGGCAGGGTCCCAAGTCCTTGAAGGGGGAATGGTAGAGACAGAAGCTGGGTGCAAGGACCGTGATTTAAAAATAACAAAACAAAACAAAACTACACATTATAAGCCCTGGAGCTCAATATCCTGACCCTGTGGCTTCCAAGACCTTGGGCCTGACAGATCAAGAGTAACAGGTTCAGAACAAGCATTCTCATCTTCCACCTCTGTCCCAGGGTAACCCCTAGACTCACTATAATGTGTTTGCATTGCAGGAACAGCCCCCTCCTCCTCCTGGAAAGGCTACCATTGTGGTTCCTATGCAAACATTATAGGGTCAACCCCCCCCTTCCCAAACTGTGGGAGGAATTTCCCAAATGTTTTGTAGCAGCCTCCATTAGAGATCACCCCACTGATGTCACAGCTCCTCCCAGCTCAGAGAGATCCAGTAATATCCAATTCCAAAACAATGAGGTACCAGTTCCACCTCTGGGACCCTGCTGGCTCTCCCACCTTGAGTGTGTACTTTCGCTTTAATAAACTGCTTTGTGCTTGCTACTTTGCTATGGTTGTCTTTATTCTGAATGCGGATCCCCACTTAAATCTCCTGGGGAATCCAAGGAGCCAGACCTCCATTCACACAATGCAGACACTCCCTCTCCCCTAACATCTCCAATAGCTCTCACCTTTACTTTCAACTATATCAAATTTATTTTGACTTAAGTGTGTCCTGACAAATAAACAACAGCAAATTCTCAATGTTGGGGACATTTATTCATTCTCTCTATATAATAACTCATTCATTCCAAAAATATTTACACGCCTTCAAGAATAAGAATCAGACAATGTTAATAGTCATACATTCCCTGATGCCTAAAAATAATCTAAGGGCAGCTAACTCTCAATAGTTATTAATCCTGGAACATATTCTACATCAGGTTAAACTACTATTATTTTACATTCAAGGAGGAAAGGAAAAGGTAAATGTTTCCCCCCGCTCAGGAATTTCAAATTTGGATTAGTTGCGTCAGCTTCTTGTTGTGAGATTTGATAATCTGAAGATTACTATGCCTCCCAGTTATCCTCAGTTATGCATAACTATTAATTTATGTTTATAATTTTTACTAATGCCAAATACAAAAAAATATTGAATATTCTTTGTCTTTTAATAAACTGAAGGGTGTACTTAAATGAATATGCATATGTATCATCTCATGAAATAAACCTATCTATATTAGGAAACAAAGCAAACCTAATAGCTTTACATAAATTCAAAAAATTTCAGTGATTAATTTGCCTTCTTCTTACCTGGCTAAATTATTTCCTGGAGAGGATATATTAGTTAACAATAAGATATTATTCAAAATAAGTCAAAATTACAGTTAAATCCAACCTGTTTTTCCCCAGATAATTATACTGTATTGAAAATTTACTGCTAATACATGCTTAAAAAAAAAAGATGGACACTGATTAAATGCATGCAGGAAGTTATAAATTAAGGACAACATAGGTTGGTAGGATAAAGTTAAGCTCACTGTGCAAAAAACATGACAATTGTTTCTATTTTTTGCAGTTTAGATCAGGCCATGCTATATTTAGCAGTGACTTTTAAGGCTTGGATTGACAATATTTTTTCTGGCTGTGTATTTCTGCCCTGAGTAGGACAAGGAAACAGGAACACATCATTCTCATCTTCTTCAGACAATTCCCCTGAAGCTTTATTTATGTTGGGATGGATTCAAAATTGCTCTCAACATTTTAAGGACTGTCTTGTTCCAGTATAACTTATGGATCTAAATTCCCTTTTCTAATTTCCTTAGCTCTATTCAAGGTCTGCTCTATAACCCATTCTTTTGCCTTGGGGATTTATTTAATACTGATAATATAGTTTTGTTTTATTCTGCTCTAAGTGATAAATAAGCTCCATCTATCTAGGGACACAGCAAGTGGGTGGTATTTATGTAAGTGTTGTCGTCTACTCTCATATTGTAAGAGAGGCTTGATTTCCAGTTCCAGAAAGAGATAGAGACTGGTAAATCAATTTTCAAAGTACTAAAACAAACATAGGAGTGACAGAAAGAAAAGAGAGAGAATGAATAGAGAAATACTAGGCTTTTTTATTTGTTTGAGCTGTAATTATAATTAAACAGCTTCAAATTTCTCTTTTTCCATAAGCCATATTAATATACTATGGATAGTAAACATTAGACAGATAACAGATCCCTTTTACAATTGCACCCAAAACAATAAGATACCTAGAAGTAAACTTAACCAAATAGGTGAAAAAACTGTACTATGAAAACTATAAACACTGATGAAAGAAATTGATGATACAAAGAAATGAAAAAAAAAAACATTCCATGCTCATGGATCGGAAGAACAAATATTGTTAAAATGTCTATATTACACAAAGCAATCTACAGATTTAATGCAATCCCTTTCAAAATACCAACAGCATTTTTCACAGAGCTAGAACAAACCTAAAATTTTAATGGAGCCAAAAATAACCCCAAACAGCCAATGCAACCTTGAAAAAGTAAAGCAAAGCTGGAGGCATCTCAATTCCAGATTTCAAGTTATATTACAAAATGGATTAAAGACCTACATGTGAAACCTGGAACCATAAAAATCTTTGAAGATAGCACAGGAAATAATACCTCTAACATTGGCTGTAGCAACATTTTTCTAGATATGTCCCCTCAAGCAGGAAAAACAAAAGCAAAAATAAACTCCTAGGACTACATCAAAATAAAGTTTCTGCACAGCAAAGGAAACAATCAACAAAGCTAAAAGGCAACCAACTGAATGGGAGAAGGTATTTGCAAATAACATATCTGATAAAGGGTTAGTACCCATACTATATAAAGAACTAATAAAACTCAATACCCAAAAGAGAAATAATCTGATTTAAAAATGGGCTGAAGACATGAACAGAATTTTCTCCAAAGAAGACATTCAAATGGCCAACAGAGCATGAAAAGATGCTCAATATCACTCATCATCAGGGAAATGCAACTCAAAACCACAATGAAATATCACCTCACAACACAGAATGGGTAAAAAAAAAAAAAAGAAAAGAAAAAAAAGTGTTGATGAGGATGTATAGTAAAATGAACCCTCTTGCACTGTTGGTGAGTATGGTGCAGCCACTGTGAAAAACAATATGGAGGTTCCTCAAAAAGTTAAAAATAGAACTACCCTAAAATCCAGCAACTGCACTACTCTGTAACACTCTAGGCAATTTGTGATGGTGTTTCTAGATCTGGCACCAACTTGTTTTTGTTTTAAGAAATACTCTTAAAAATTTTTTCTAATTCTTGTAATGCAAGCAATGCCTCAAGAAAGGTGTCTTTTAGCATCTAATTGTTCTGCCGTGGGTGATCCCTTAAAGTATTCCCCACACCCCATGGTTTAGGATCAAACCCTAGAATCCACATTTCCACAAGCACACCACTTGGTGATTCTAGTTCAACTGGATTATGGAAGAGCCTCTCAGGAATACTGCTGTTAAAATGTAGGAATTTTATTTCAAAAGCCATTTAAAGGGACTTAAGAATATTAATAATGGTTTAAAGTATTATAGTATTATATTTTAGAATGATCACTTTGGTATCATTCTATAGGGTGAAGGGAAGAGGTGGATTAGAGGGAAACAGAACTGAGTTTAGTATCAGAGAAAGAAATTAGGAAGGTTTAGCTAAGGTAGTCACAGTGTGGAGAGAAAGAATTAAGTAGATTTAAAACTATGAAGTATAAAGTATGAGCTTTAAGGACTAAGTTATGAGAGTTTGGTAAATGGAAGAATCAGATTTAAACGTTCGTGTTTTGCATATCTTGGTGATGCTGATTGCATTACTAAAATAGGGAAGGTAAAATTTGATGAATTTGTTTGGGTGTTAGAGATAGAATAAGATGACTTTAACTCTGGATGCTGTGAAATTGGGGTGACTCTAGGGATATCTTAGAAGGCAGTTATATACAGATTTTGGAGTCAAGATATAGACATGAGTTTATTACATACATTTTGAAGATATCAGCATATAAATGGTATTTGAAATCATGGAAATGAAGCATATGACCCAGGGTAATTTTTAAGAGAGGAGAGAGGATGAGACAAAGAATCATAGGGTAGACCAGTATTTAAATCAATCGACAGATAATTGGAACTAGTGAATATTGCCATGCTACTTTTATATCCAAACAGAAAAAACATTCTAAGACAATATTTTGTATAAGGTTTCATTTTTCTGGTTTTAGGCAGTCTGGACACTAGTCTCTGAGTCTAGATAATGATTTACAGCAGCAATTATCAGCTAGTATTGTGTATCATAATAACTTGGGGAGGTTGCAGAGCAGACATTCTTGGGCCTCATCCCTGAAGACTTTTAATCAGAAGATTTTTGGTACACTGCCATATTTACAAATCACGGCTTTGTATTTATCCAGACAATTTCACGTGGGGTTAAAAATCAAAGGCTTGGGGCGCCTGGGTGGCTCAGTTGGTTAAGCAACTGCCTTCGGCTCAGGTCATGATCCCGGAGTCCCAGGATCGAGTCCCACGTCGGGCTCCCTGCTCAGCAGGGAGTCTGCTTCTCCCTCTGACCCTCCTCCCTCTCATGCTCTCTGTCTCTCATTCTCTCTCTTGCAAATAAATAAAATCTTAAATTTTTTTTTTAAATCAAAGGCTTAACTGATAATGATTTAATTTAAGCATAATATATATATGTATATACACACACACTCTTTGCTGTTTACTTATTTTAGTCATCTTTATAGGCTGCTAAATTATAGCTAATTGTGACAAGAATTTACCTATTGTCTCAGATTCTATTTAAACATTCTATATCTATAGGAAACTTATAAATAAACTTTCCAGACATATGTTTTCTTTTCTATTCCAATTTAATGTTTTTAATTTTTTAATCCTTTATTTCTCAAGTAAAATACTATATATACTACATTACAGACAGAGAGAGAGAGAGCAGTGTTAACATATAGGAAGACTGGATTAGCGTTATTTTTGCATATGTTTCATATTATACATCAGTTATACTCAGGGGGCATTTTTCAGTCAGAAATCCACTAGGTGGCATTACAAACTGTACTGTTTTAATAATTCATTGATTAAACACTTAATAAAATTGTGTAATAAAGCACCTGTTCATAATTTATTTTAAATAATCTGAGTTAGGTCTTATACCTTTATTTTTGATATTAATAATATAAGACTTTTATTAAAATTAGTATTCATCAAAAGTTTTATTGAAAATCTCTAAAGTTGTTTAAGTATGTATATAGTACTGGAGGACCTAGTTTGGGGACATTCTTATAGTGTTGTAGTCTTATTCACCTGAGAAACCTTTAAATTCTCCTAGGCTTTATATTTCAAAATCCCACCTGTTTAATGGATATTGTCTGAAAAAGGAAATAAAAACAATGAAAATAGCTTAGAGAGCAAAACTCTGAGAACATTTATTCATGAAAGTTGGCATGGTTAACTTGAGGCTGATCTGATCCAGGAAAATAGTTTTATTCCCATTTCTACTTAAAACTGTCAGACATTCAGACTGTGTCTGCTTGAAACCGTAAGATTAAACTTTTGAGTCACCTGAGAAATAATTTTATTCCGATATCCAACTGAAGTAATTCCCCAACCCCAGGAGGATTGAATTTTGGTTTAGGATTTCTGTAGAGAGATTATTTGTGTAATACCCCCGCAGTCTGGAGAATGAATGTGCAGTTTGTTAAAAATAATTAGAAAAAGAGAAGAGAAGTTTGGGAAGAGGCACTAGAGGTGAAGTGGAGAGAAAAGCGGGCATATTTGTTGTAAAATAGAACCTTCTGAGAAATAATGGAGGGTGCAGAATGGTAATTCCATGCCTTGTAATTGCATTTCTGTGTCTGTGAGGGAGGTGGAAATTGACATGAAGGAAAGGCACAGTGAGAGGGCCAAGCCAAGTACCAGCTATGTTTGCTGGCAAGAAATTAATGTGAAAAGAGCTGAATTGAAATCAGCTAGTGTATTGCGGAAGTGGTTTGAGAAATGCCACAGGGTCTACATGAAAATGTTTTACTTAGTGATGCCAAACTATGTAAGTTATAAATGCTACCTAAATTTTTCATGTCTCATATGATCAGGAAATCTGCATTTACTGAATAAGGAAAAGAGTTTGAGGCTGGAGTTAATCCTATGTTTAAAGCAATTGCCTTTACACAGTAAAATTAATCAACTTACTCCTGGTTTAACATTATTCTCCTAGATCTGAATGGAATATGGGAATCTAAAAGAAAGTATTAGGATGTGTAGATGGCTGATAGATTAAAGAAGAAGGAGGCAGGGGAGGAGAAGGGAGAGGAATGGCATAAATAAGAAAGGTCATGCATATGTGTTTCTCAATGATGAGGTAAATCTATTTCAACTTAGACCAAAATGTGAATGTTACTCCTCTGGATAACATATACAGAAAGAGGGAAAAAGTAACAGAAGGTCAAAACATAAAGTGATAAAACAATTTGAAGATCATGAAAAACTCATGCCCAAGAAAAATATTATATTATCAAGTGGACAGAGGAACAAAAATCAATCTCTCCCACACCAAAATTTTCATTTTTGCAGAATGTCTTCATGAGGATACAAATGTGTGTGTGTATAGTTGTTGTAACTAAATTTCTAATCTAACTGCCATCATGGTCACCAAACATTCTCCCAGCACCCAGTAGTGACCCTATCTCAGCTAACTCACATTCTATTTCTTGGGCCAAAACCTTTAGGGTAATCCTTAACTACATGCTCTCACACCACACATCCAATCTGTCTGCAATGCTTAATTCTGTCTTCAAATTATATTTAGAATGCAACCATATCTTATCACTTTCACTGCTACCAATATGGTTCCAGCACCCAATATCTGTCATAATGAGTGCAACTGTATCCTTCTATCAATATTCCTGTTCTCACCATTGCCTCCTCCCGTCTATAGAGAGCAGCTTGAGTGAACCTGAATAATGCCTCTTCTGAAGCCTCCACTGCCTCCTTGTTTCACTGAGTAAAAGCCAAAGTCTCTAAAATGGTCTGAAAATGATTCAATTTTCCTTCCTTCACATACACATATTATCTTTCTGTCTTGTCTCCTAATATTATATAATCTGTTCTAATAAAATGGGCAAACCTTTGGTAACATTTACCAGAAACAAACCAGAAAAAAGGCATTCATATTAGAATATAAAAATATTAGGATTTAAAAAAAGTATATAGTGAATTTTATAAAAGTTAATTGAAAACTGAGAGAAAGTAGATAAATCTCTGCTAAAATTCAACATATCAAAACTGACTTAAGACTTCCTGTGTCCAGGGGTGCCTGGGTGGTTCAGTCGTTATGTGTCTGCCTTTGGCTCAGATCATGGTCCCAAGGTCCTGGGATCGAGTCCCGCATTGGGCTCCCTGCTCTGCGGGAAGCCTGCTTCTCCCTCTCCCACTCTTCCTGCTTGTGTTCCCTCTCTCACTATGTCTCTCTCTGTCAAATAAATAAATAAAATCTTAAAAAAAAAAAAAAAGACGTCTTGTGTCCAGTCTGGCATATAAGGAGCTTGGAAGTCACTGATCCAACCTAACAGCAGATAAAAAGCTCGATAAACCAGAAAATCAGTAATTTTCCTTAGATCCATTAGAGAAGTGAGGCCACAGGGCAAACCACTGACCCCCAAATTAGAAAGACAGACAAATGGATAGAGAATCACAACTCACTGGAGCAGAAACCCATAAGCATAAACCTCACTGGGAACTAGTACCTGAATAGGAAAACCCAAACTATAATTGATGAATTGCTGAAGGCTCAGTGTAGATAAGTCTGAGAGTTAAAAGGTGAGGGGGTCCCCACACTTTTGTAAGGTTTACCTCATAGAGCTCTACCAGGTTCTCACAGTAAAACTGAGAGAAAAATCCCCTTAGGCTTCTGGCAGGGGGAGGGTAAAAATGATTTTAGAACAGTCTGAACATTCTATTCTTCTTAACAAGGCCTGCCCTTAAGACAAACTACCTTTACCAGAGCATAATCTATCGGGGTTATATCAGAGCCTAACTGACCTCAGGGAAAGGTAATACCCCATTCCAGGCCCTCTAGTCATCATGTCCCTACTAGGTGAGGGAGAAAATTAGAAGTAGTTGTGAAGTTCACAGCCTTCAGGCATAGGCTCAATAAAAGACTGAGATCCAGTCACAGGACTATAGAATACACATCTTACCAACACTTTAATGCGACATCACTAAAGGTCTTTTTACCAGAGTTTCTTTTACTCAGTATCTCGCATCTGACTTTAAGCATACTAAAAGAAAAAGAAAAACAAACACTGTTTGAAGAGACAGGGCAAGCATCAGAACCAAACTCAGATATGGCATGGATGTAGAAATGATCAGACTGTGAATTTAAAACTGTGATTAATATGCTAAGGACTCTAAGGAAAAAGTAGACAACATGCAAGAACAGATGGGTAATATAAGCAGGGAGATGGATATTCTCTATGTCCACAAATTTGGTAAACAAGATGAAATGGACCAATTCCTTGAAAGATACAATCTACTAAAACTCACACAAGAAGAAATAGATAATCTGAATAAAATTAAAGATAGTGAATCAGCAATTAAAACTTCCCACACAGAAAGCAGCTGACCCAGAAAGATTCCCTGGTGAACTACACTAAGTACTTAAGGAAGAAACTATATCAAGTATCTATAATGTCCTCTAGAAGATAGAAGCTTAGGTAATACTTTTCAACTCATCCTATGAGACTAAAATCACCTTAATAATGAAACCAGATATAAAGACATTATAAGAAAAAAAAACTATGGACCAATATCTCTCATAAATATAAATGCAAAAGTCCTCAACAAAATATTAGCAAATTGAATATAGTAATGCATAAAAAATATACATCTTGATCAAGTAGGGTGGTTCAACACTCAAAAATCAATTAATGTAATTCATTACATCAACAGGCTAAAAAAGAAAAATCACATGATTATATAAATAGATGCAGAAAAAAAGGTATTTGACAAAATCCAACACACATTTATGATTAAAAAATAATAGTAAAATAATAAAGCTCCTAGCAAACTGGTAGTAGAAGGGAACTTCATCAACTTGATAAAGAACATTTACAAAAACCTACAGCCAACATCATACTAAATGGTGAGAAACTAGAAGCTTCCCAACTTAGATCAGAAAGAAGGCAGGGATGTACCCCTTCCCCACTTCTTTGCAACATCATACTAGCAATCCTGCACAATGAGTCCTTATGCAATAACACAAGAAAAAAAAAGGTATACACAGATTGATGGAAGAAATAAACTGTCTTTATTTACAGATGATCTAATTGTCTATATAGAAAATCAAAATCTATGTACAACTCTACGTAGGATTGACCAAAAAAATTTCCTGAAACAAATAAGTAATTATAGTAAGTTTGCAGGATGCAAGTTTAACATACAAAAGCCACTTTCCTGTATTTGAACAAAGAACAAAAGGAATTTGGAATAAAAACACACTACCATTTAATTAGCATTCCCTCAAAAGAAATACTAAGGTATAAATCTAACAAAATATGCACAAGGTCTATATGAGGAAAACCACAAAACTCTAAAGAATGCATTGAAAATAGAACTAAACAGGGTTGCCTGGGTGGCTCAGTCGGTTAAGCGTCTGCCTTCAGCTCAGGTCATGATCCCAGCGTCCTGGGATCCAGTCCCACATCGGGCTCCTTGCTCAGTGGGAAGCCTGCTTCTCCCTCTGCCTGCCGCTTCCCCTGCTTGTGCTCTCTCTCTCTCTCAAATAAATAAATATAATCTTAAAAAAAGAAAGTAGAACTAAATAGAGAGATAATCCATGATCATGGGTAGAAGACTCAGTATTGTTAAGATGTCAATCCTTCCCAACTTGATCTGTAGATTCAACATTTTTCCAGTCCAAATATCAGCAAATCATTTTGTGAGGATATAAAAAAAAACAATTCTCAAGTTTATATAGAGAAGCAAACCCCCCAGAATTGCCAATATTTAAGAAGTATAAAATCAGAGGACTGTTGCCTACTTAAAGATTTACTAAAAATCTACAATAATCAAGGAAATGTGGAATAGACAACAGAATAGACAACCTGATCAATGAAACAGAAAAAGAGAGCCCCAAAATAGATTCACATAAATGTATTCAACTGATCTTTGACAATGGAGCAAATACCATAGAGCTAAAAATGATAATATTTTCTACAAATGGTGCTGGAATAATTGAAATTCCACATGCAAAAAAAAAATGACACAGACCTTACACTCTTCACAAAAATTAATTCAAAATGGGTCAGAGATCTAAATGTAAAATGTAAAACTAAAAACTGGGAAAATAACAGGAGAAAATCTAGATGGCATTGGGTATGGTGATAACTTTTTAGATACAACACAAAAGGCATGATCTATGAAAGAAATAATTGATAATATGACTTCACTAAAAGTAGGGAAAAAAATGCTCTGGGAAATACACAGTTATGAGAATGAGAAGACAAGCCACAGACTGAGAGAAATTATTGTAAAAGACCTATCTGATAAAGAAGTACTATCCAATATATACAATATGTATTGTATCCAATACAAAGATCTCATAATTCAACAATAAGAAAACAAACAACTGAATTGAAAATGAACAAGGGACTTGCACAGACACCTCACCACAAAAAGATACACAGGTAGCAAATAAAAATGCTCCCCAAATTAGAAAGACAAACAAATTGATATAGAGAATCACACACACACACACACACACACACACACACACCTGCCCCAAAAGATATGTCCACAAGCGTTAAAGAACAGAAAATTAGAATCATGCACAAACACTTTCAGAGACCAAAACAATAAGGATCATTTCCCAAGTAATTTGTGAGACTAGGATCACTATTACTAAGCGTTGGTAGGAATAATGTTAGAAAAATAAGCTTCAATCACATTTGTAACTATACATGTCAAAATCCTAAATAAAATATTTACAAATTAAATCCAGAAAAGTATCAAATAAGGTAACCCATCATTGTCCTTTTTACTTTATCCCAGAGACTCTAGGAACAAAATGTTGATTTATTGTAAAAGTGATTAATGAAATTCACCATATTAACAGGAAAACAACTATATGCTAATGTTGATCAATTGAAAAAAACACATATTTGATAATGCTCGACATCCATTTACGTTTTTTTCTTTTAAATCAAACCAGAAATCATGAGGAGTTTGCTTAAGATTTTTTAGGGCATTTAAATCTCTAGTCCTCTCATTCATATCTGCTAACTTGAATAAATGATCAAATCTTTTCTCAATGATTTTGTAATACATTATACTTTACAAGGCAGTTTAAATATACACTATATCACTTAACTTAATCCTTAGAATAGCATAATGGGTTATATAAAATGAAGTCTTTTTATTAGTGTAAACACTGACAGTAAGCCTGGGCCACAGAGACATTGCAGTGAATGTCCAATCTTGAAGTTGAAATGTGACAAAGCCTTGTTTAGAATTTATATGTCATGACCCCTAGTTAAGAGCCTTTTGAGAGCCCAAATCTCATCTCTTCAGAATTACAACCATGGATTTTTGTGAGTAGCTAAAAGTCATATCTCTATATATGACTTAATGTAAAAAGAAGCTACATTTTATCCTTTGCATTGAGTCCGACTCCCCTCATGCCTAGAGGAAGAGAACAAAAGGAGGAAATATGCCTGAATCCTTGCCCATATATCATCATCGCCTGTAGCATCGAACCTTTTAGGTGGTGACTGTGTGAACAAGGTTTGGGAAAGATAAAATAATGGAAATTTATACCGACAAAATTGAGGTCACTGATCCAAACTCTCTATCTCCTTTAGGCAAGGGATGCAAATATCAGCATGGTACAAAATATGTAGAATTTGACAGCTTCCTGGAAATATGAAATGCCACAGTCACATTTAAGCCCAGGAAACTCAGAAAACCACTGAAAATTTATCCTCCTTTGACTTCAATGTGCATTTTAATTACATGGACTTGAGATCAGGTAAGAGCATTTAGATGATTATATAGGATAGGCTAGATGTAAAGATATTCTAAATCTTTTCTGAAAAAAAAAGCTTTCATATATTATTTGCTGGTCAACAGCTTTAAAAAATATCTGAAAAATTTGTGGAAATTGATATTTAGAAAAGTAATTTTCAGTTTGTGCCCCAGAGTTTTAGTGCTATTAAAGTATAAGGATTTTTCCCCATATTTATACAAATATAATTATACACACACACACTCACACATGCAAATTTACACACACATCTGAAAGTAATTAATCTGTCAGTGTTGAATCCTTCTCTAATATAATTAGCCACTGTCTGAAACAATTACTACGGAAAAATATAGAGAGATATGAAATCTGTTTCTTTATCCAACATTTTAACTTAAGTCAAAAGATGGTTTGTTTAGGGGCACCTGGGTGGCTCAGTCGATAAGCGTCTGCCTTCGGCTCCGGTCATGATCCCAGGGTGCTGGGATTGAGCCCCGCAACAGGCTCCCTGCTCAGGGGGAAGCCTGCTTCTCCCTCTCCCACTCCCCCTGCTTGTGTTCCCTTTCTCGCTGTCTCTCTCTCTGTCAAATAAATAAAATCTTAAAAAAAAAAAGATGGTTTGTTTACATATATTAAATACAAGAAATAAATCTTGATTAGTATTTTATGATTTTTTATAATTAATAATTCTAATAGTTTATAATATTAAACCTTTTCATCTGAAACAATACTTTGAAATGCAAAAATATCATTTTGAGAATGCTAAGAGAAAATTCTATGATTATTTGGATCACCTTTGATCCAACAATTTATTTTCATGACTCAATATATTTTACATCTATTTCATTAAATCAAGCAAAAATGTTTATTTTCATTGAGCTGCTAAAATCATATTATGGCTAACATTTTGTACTACATTCTATATAGGAGAAATAGCTATACACCATTATGTTTCATTGCTTCATGTTAAAGTTAAAATATTATTATGAAAGAGCTACAAAACATTGTATTTAATGAATTATTTGAACACAGATATATTACATATAATATATATTTGATTTTAGACTTTTCAATACAAATTTTACCATCAAATTGTATGCATATGTAAAAATGAAAATCTATAATATGAAAAAATGCAATATATTTGAGAAATGAACATGAGCCTAAATGTATACTAAAACTAAATTCAGGGAACTAGATGTGAAGGATATTCTGGAATATATATTTAAATTATATATTTGGTTTTTTTTTTAACAGAATATGTAATCTTTTGTTATTTATGTATAATCGGTTCCTCACTTTGCCAGTAAGGTTTTATATTATCTTCAATTGTCACAGATATATCCCTGATACTGAGACTTCTGTTCATTTCCTGATGGTTACATTTTGTCATTCATTAACAAAAATATTTCAATCTTTTATAGTATGAATGAGTACAAAAGTGACTTTAGCAACTTTTATTTCCAGGCACAGTACTAAATACTTTCTGTGCATCATCTAATATAATCTTCATAATAACCACACAAGAGGTGTATTTTTGCTATTTCTTCTAGAGGAGGAAACTAAATTCTACAAGGACTTAGAGTACTGGCTCAAGGTTATACAATTTTTGAATGCATGACAAAATGCTACCAAAATGTCACCTTTTTATATATGAGTATATAATATGCAATTTTCAGAAGCCTAATTAAATATAATTATCAAAAATAATGGTTTTAGCTGGTGACAGACTCCAGTTAGTGAAAAATGTATACCTTATTTCCTGCTGCTAAAGTATGGATTACGAAAGAGGGAGAATCTCAGAATAAATGTTAAATTATCTGTAGGGAAAATAATAGGGAGGATCATATAGAAAGCATCATTCTGTTTCTCCATAGCTGGTTATTTGCTCTGAAGTCACAAAGATAAGAGATCACAGGGATATGGCATTTATTTTCTTTACAGTTTTTTCATGTTTCAGTGAAAGGAGAGTTGTGTTTACAAATTAATTCCTGTCTTTTTCACTTGCTCCAATTTGGCAGCTGGGTCTATATAGTTTAGAAAGTATAAAATCATGTGGATATGATGCCAGACCTGTCAAAATGTGAAACCACTCAAGCGATTAAAACATGTGAGGAAAAACTGTTAAGTCAAAATAATATGATAGAAGTGGAATAGAAGGACATGATTTAGTAGAACTATAGGTTTAGCCAAGATTATACAGGTTTTGGGCATTAGTGAGGACAATATCAATTGGCCTTGTAGTTTTCTTTAATAGTTCTATTTCATTCTTTAAAATATTGTGATAAAGCTATCTTATTGCATAATTATGGGGAAGAAAATACATTTCTAAGCTAAATGCACTCAATGGATTCCTAGAAATTCTGTGCATTATATGGTTCTTTGTGAATTGATAAAGCTAATTTCCCTTGAGCTAGGAAGCCAGATAACTTACATTGTTAAGTATCATATGGGAAGTAATGACAATTGAAGCTTTTGAAAAAACCTAATAGAGAATTTGCCAAAATTTCTTTCTAGGGCCTCCCACATAAAAATGTGGAATATCAGTAGCTCTTATTAAAGACATAGATTCTGGTCCTTACCCTAGATTACTGAGTCAGGTGAAACTTAAAATATTTAAGCTCCTCAGATTATTCTTATATACAATAAAATTGAAAACTACTCACTGAAGAAATACAGTACTTTAACACTTGTGTTTTTACCTTTATGACTACACTTTCCTCCTTAGAATTGAGTCCCAAAAGGCTAAGGGTACCAGAAACCCTAACTCACATATTAATTCTTTCATTTAATATTCTATCTTCCATTAAACAAACATCCCTTCAGCACTTACTGTGTACTGATTAAGAATCTGTATTTAGCAACTAATCTTTGACAAAGCAGGAAAGAATATCCAACGGAAAAAAGACAGTCTCTTCAATAAACTGTACTGGGAAAACTGGACAGCCACAAACAGAAGAATGAAACTGGGCCATTCTCTTACACCATACAGAAAGATAAACTCAAAATGGATGAAAGACCTCAATATGAGACAGGAATCCATCAAAATTTGGAGAATAGAGGCAGTACCTTTTCGACTTCAGCCACAGCAACTTCTTGCAAGACACGTCTCTAAAGGCAAGAGAAACAAAAACAAAAGTATTGGGACTTCATCGAGATAAAAATCTTCTGCACAGCAAAGGAAACAGTCAACAAAACTAAAAGGCAACCCACAGAATGGGAGAAGATATTTGCAAATGTCTTACCAGATAAAGGGCTGGTATCCAAGATCTGTAAAGAACTTATCAAACTCAACACCCAGAAAACAAATAATCAAGTCAAAAAATGGGCAGAAGACATGAACAGACACTTCTCCAAAGAAGACATACAAATGGCCAATAGACATATGAAAAAATGCTCCATATCACTTGTTATCAGGGAAATACAAATCAAAACCACAACGAGTACCACCTTACACCATTCAGAATGGTTAAAATTAATAAGACAAGGAACAACAAATGTTGGCAAGGATGTGGAGAAAGGGGAACCCTTTTACTCTGTTGGTGGTAATGCAAGCTGGTACAGCCACTCTGGAAAACAGTATGGAGGTTCCTCAAAAAGTTGAAAATAGAGCTACCCTACCACCCAGCAGTTGCACTACTGGGTATTTAACCCAAAGATACAGATGTATTGAAAAGAAGGGGCACCTGCACCCCAATGTTCATAGCAGCAATGTCCACAGCAGCCAAACTGTGGAAGGAGCCGAGATGTCTTTCAACAGATGAATGGATAAAGAAGATGTGGTTCATATACACAGTGGAATATTACTCAGTCATCAGAAAGGATGAATACCTACCATTTACATCGACATGGATGGAACTGGAGGGTAGTATGCTAAGTGAAATAAGTCAATCAGAGAAAGACAATTATCATAGAGTTTCACTCATATGTGCAACATAAGAAAGAGCACAGAGGATCATAGGGGAAGGGAGGGAAAACTGAATGAGAAGAAATCAGAGAGGGAGACAAACCATGACAGACTCTTAACTCTGGGAAATAAACTGAGGGTTGCAGAAGGGGAGATGGATGGGGGGATGCCCACTGGGTGATGGGCATTAAGGGGAGCACATGATCTGAGGAGCACTGGGTGTTAATGAATCATTGAATACTACATTAAAAACTAATGATGTGGGGCGCCTGGGTGGCTCAGCCGTTAAGCGTCTACCTTTGGCTCAGGTCATGATCCCAGGGCCCTGGGATCGAGCCCCACATCAGGCTCCCAGCTCCGCAGGAAGCCTTCTTCTCCCTCTCCCACTCCCCGTGCTTGTGTGCCTTCTCTCACTGTGTCTCTCTCTGTCAAATAAATAAACAAAATCTTAAAAAAAAAAAAAACTAATGATATCCGCTATGTTGGCTAAGTGAATTTAAATAAAAAAAAGAATCCGTATTTAGTACTGTCAATATAATGATGGCAAGAATACAGTATTTACTTTTGGGTAAGACAAAACTAATAAAAGATATAGACATGCAAATCATTACATATAACCCACTGTGATACATTTTTCTTATTTTGGACTCATGTTTTAACCAACATGCATTCTTTATCCAACAATATTTGGATAAAAAATGTTGGCTTTTAGCTAACCTGTAGCTAAACCTGTACCTATAACTTTATCAGGTAGTATACAGTATTTTATATTTTATTTATTGCTATAAATAACACATCCCTGCAACCAAAGCGTTTAAAAGCATAATAAAGTGAAAAAAAATTTTTAAAGAAAATCAATATATCTGTCTTGGTGTGTGGCTTTCTTTGTACATACTTTATAGTGTTAATTGAACAGTGTACTCAACTATCTAAAATATATCTGCAAATTTTTTCATCCTAACACATTATCTAAACACAGACAATTTCTTTAAATAATAAATCCTTTAGTTGTTCACATTTATGGAAATGCTAATTTTTTGATGTTAGCTGTCTAGATGTTTCTTCCTGATTTCAGATAAAAATCAAAGAAGATAAGCACAATAAATTGTTTTGACCAGTTGGAAAGTGAGCAGCTTACAATGAAAGAATGAGTTACTTACTCATGTTAACATACTCATTTTCTTTGCTTGGCTGCTCTGCTCATTGATTTCTAAGAAGATCAAAATTCTCAATAATTATATTTATATATTAATTAATTCCTTCCTCAAACATTTATTGAATAATTAGTATGTACTCCTGTAGCTGTTATTAATACTCTCATGCAATTTATATTCTGGTAGTAGACAAGAATCAGTAGTAGAGACAAGAAATCAACAGATTAACGATAAGTATATTGTATGATGTACTGAAAGGTAGTACTAAGTTCTTGAAGAAAAATGAAGCCAGATCAAAGCACAGAAAATGATAGAATGGGAGTAGGTTCTTATTTTAGTAATATATTAAATGGTGAGATCATGTTTAGAGCCGTGCTATTACCCAGGGGGAATACTGTTTCCAGGCAAATAAAATAGCATGTGTGCAAGTTCCGGGTAAAAACATGCCGGTATGTTTGAGTAATGGTAAAAAAGTCACTGGGGTTGAAATATATGAAAAGGGGGAGTGAATGATAGAAAGTAAAATCAGAGACTACCTAAGGCCAAGTTATGTTAAGTCTTTGTAAGCAAACAGTTATCAGTTTAATTTTTATTACAAGGTGATCAAAGCCTGTTAGGCAATTAAATGTAGATATTTCAGAATTCTTTTCTGCAGAATTTTATACCAAATGCTATTAGAGTAGGCTGACTGATGTAGAGACTGTAAAAAATGTAAATTCATTTTGGTCATTCATATGAACAGGTCAAGATGTTTCTAGGTGTATATATTAACTGATAACATGAGGATAGCTGCTATATAGTCATTCAGATGCTCAGACTTATGAAGACTATGCCATCTTCAAACATATCTTCCAAAGTTGCTAGAGTATTTTCATCTAGTTGGCAAAAGAAGACAGACCCTAGAAAGAAGATCTCATATGGAGGTCTTTTTCATGAACCAGGGCTGGAATGGGCAAACAACACTGCTTTCACAGTCCAATAGCCGGAACTTACTCCCATAGCCACACATAACTAAGTTGATAAGAAACATAGTCTGGCTATGTGTGGTAATGGAGAAAAAACACATAAAAAATTAAAAGTTTCTACCACATCAGTATTTATTTTTATAACATCGTGAACACTATTTTCTGAAAATCAAGCAATATTTTGTTGAATATCAAAACTGTCCTAACCTGGATGAGCTATATATGCAGTAAAATGCACTCATTTTAAGTGTATAGTATGGAGGGTTTTGAGAAATGTACGTACAGCCATGTAGCCACCATTTCAAAGAACATTTCTCTTATCCCCAAAATTTTCCGCATGGTGTTTTGCAGCTACTCATCCCCAACCACAGATAATCATCTGGTTTCTGTACTATAAATTAATCAGTTATTTTTAGAATTTCACATAAATGTTATCATGCAATACATACTCTTTTGTATCTGGCTTCTTTCAGCATAATATCTTTGAGATCTTCCAAGTTGTTGCATGTTTCACTAACTTGTCCCCTTTTAGCACTGGGTGGTATCCCACTGTATACACAGACGCATTCAGCTGTTCTATTTTTTTTTTTTTAAAGATTTTATTTATTTATTTCACAGAGAGAGAAAGAGCGAGAGCAGGAACACAAGCAGGGGGAGTGGGAGAGGGAGAAGCAGGCTTCCTGCCGAGCAGGGAGCCCGATGTGGGACTCGATCCCAGGACCCTGGGATCATGACCTGAGCCGAAGGCAGACGCTTAATGACTGAGCCACCCAGGCGCCCTCAGCTGTTCTATTGATGGACACCTGATTATTTAATTTTTTTTTTATTATTATGACTTGTGCTACATAAAAACTTCATGTGTAAGATTTTGTATGGACATATATTTTAACTTTTTTGGGGTAAATATCTAGGGGTGGAATAGCTGGGTAATATTATTCTTTCCAACATTTCGTACTGGCACATTTTTTGTTTGGTTCTTAATTTTAGCTATTCTAGGAGATGTGCAATGGTATCTCTGTGATTTGAAATTCTATTTCCTTGATGGATAAAAACATTTTATTAATGTTCCTCATATCAATCAATTATCTAGGTTTCTGTATTAGATGCTTCTTATTTTCTAATACAACTATTCACTGCTATAAGCTTCCCTCTGGGCACCACTTTATTATAATACATTAATTATGATATATTATTATGCTTTTATTTTCCTTTTTTTCAAATATCTTATTGCTTATATCATATTTTGGACTGCGACCTACATTTTACCTTGTACATATACATAAATGAAGTAATCATCTCAACAAATAGACAGATAGGTAGATAGATTCTGATGAATTTATCATTTAGTTCTGCTGTTTTTTTCCACTATTTTCATTTCTTTATTTAAAGAGGCTGGATCTGACCTATTCTATTGATGTTATGACCTACTAAGGATTACTACACACACTCTATGACAGGATGGAATAGTGGAGAAAAAGAAAGCCTTGGACGTGGCATAAAATGTCCAAGTTCATAGGTTTCACTTACATTCTATCAATCAAGAACGGCAAATTTATAATACTGTAAAAAAAAAAACAACTACAAAATGTTATTTTCTTCTTGTTCATGCTATCTCCTCATTGCAAATCAGGGAGGGATTTCTGCTCTCTGGGTCACTCAGGGACTCAAGCTAATAATGAAGCAGTGGCCACCTCCCACCACCACAGGAAAAGGACAGTTCTGGAGGACGGCTCTTAACGAGGCCCACAACGGCGAATACTGGAAATGCTTTGCAAAAAGCACTAATGACTGTCACATTCATGCACTAGTTGCCTCTTCCTAGCAACGCTAGCAAATGCAACTTGACTTTTATTTTACTTTTTGCAAATATTAGAAAAATCTCTCCAAGAATGGCTTTCCTAATACATGAGATTCATCAAATCCTCTGTGGCTTGATCATATTCCAAGAACCTGGAACATACCTAATTATTTATATTCCCATTATTGGCTTCATATTATAAGATTATGTAATTATGCTTCATCTTTTTTGATTTTGTAATTTTTAGGAGACATCTCCTAGAAAAGGTAATCTAGAAACGTTTATCAATTGAGAAGTAATTGCATTTTTTTTTTACAAACATATCAAGAATAAAATCTTCCATTATTTGGTTAGTTTCTACCTTGGCAAGGAGGAAAGATTAGAAAATTACAAATTATATACAGTACAACTAAATTTCTATTAATAAAACTGGCGGTAAGAAACTGAGATTTCTCCCTTTACAAATAATTACTTTTTAATCTCAGAAATAAAGCCAGATTATTCTTATGGAACTACTTGCTATGATTTCATTCATCATCTGTTGATTGGCCAAACATGACAGAACTGATCTTTAGAATTAACCATTTGCCACAGATATGACAAAAGAGAAGGATTGTAAAATTTGCTAAGTTGAGTCATATTTGAAATATCAAAATAATCTGGCTCTGCTTTGCTACTGACATTTTTTGAGTTCAGATGAACTAAATTGCTGAATTTAGTGAAAATGACAAAACAGCTTACCAAAATATTTTAAAATTAATAAAAACCATCATAAAATATTTGCATAAATATAATGTTAGTTGCCAAGTGAAAATTTTTAAGAATTCCTAATTTGTAGTCTTTATTCAGTAACTTCCAAAGATTAACAATTTTATATATACATGTTCAGTTTGTTTGTTTCCCATGCATTCTGAAAGCTAAGGCTAAATGATGGGTATCAATGTTTTGTCCAATTTTAATAAGTTCTTAAAGTGTAAAAATAAATTTTATTTTATATTGCTAGAGATAAAAGCAATTAAAATTGTGGTTTAGCTTTACAAAGAGACAAAAGGAACAAAGTGGCTCTGAAGAGAATAATTCAACTTCACATCAAAATACTATCTTATCTTGCTAAAGGATTATTTTCAATTATTTGGGCAAATTGTGATTATAAATTTCAACTGTGTCAACATGTTTTCTAACCAAATTAAATCAAATAGTTGTTTTGTTTTTTTTTTTCCTGATCACAGGCTTCTTTGTTATACCTATGAAAGTGCTTTAGTTGCGGGGGAGGGGGTTCTTCACTTTTCATTGTTAATAAAATGTTAATAAGAAAATGACCAACAATATTAGATTATGAACAATATATGTAAATACATAATGGTTTATTAGTTTTATAGGTAACGAAATAATGAATTTGGTATCTTTTTTCTGTAAAATTTAGTTAAATAATGATTTTTAAAAAGAATGACTTTTTCTCATTTCTTCTTTTAATTATAAGCTATAAATTATATAGAAGAAATTACAAAACAAAGGACACATTACCTCTTGTTATTCTTTTTTAAGTATTCATTCATTCATTTGAGAGAGCGTGAAATAGAGCACACATGCCTGTGTGCTTGAGTGGGGGAAGGAGCAGAGAGAGAGAGGGAGAGGAGAGAATCTCAGGCTGACTCCCTGCTGAGCATGGAGCCTATCTCAGGGCTTGATGCCGACCAGGAGATCATGACCTCAGGCAAAATCAACAGTTGATGCTTAACCTGTGAGCCACCCAAGCACCTGTCCCTCTTGTTATTCTTTGAAAAACAGTCTTCCATATGAATAGTATACTAAAGAGGAAAAATTATTTCTTGATATTGTGCATATTTATATATGTATTATATATATAAATACACATACATACACATTTATTCACAATAAAAATAATTATATTATTTTGGTGCTATATTTTTTATTATAAATATGTAGATCTCATATAATATTTTCATATATAACACATAATAATGCCATGAGTAATTATTAGAGAGTAATTTCATTCTCTTACAAAGAGATGATCACAACCATGCTAGTAAATCCATCTAATCCATTGCAAGAATTTTCTAGATGACTTCATCTGCTATTTTTAATATCTATTTAATGAAAATGCTAATTATCATTTAGTGGTATAAAAGTAAAGAAAACATCCATGAAGTAGCTCAAATAAAAGTTGTTTTAGCAATGTCAGAAGAAAGCCATTACTTCTCTGTTCACAAAACTAATTGCTGGTTAGCTTAAGAAGGGCTGGATGAGTGTGGTGGTACCTAGGCAACCGGCTTGGCTAGTATTTTAGCATCTGACCTCTAGAGAAAACACAGCAGATCCCTGACATGAGCAAATATTAGCAATGGTATTATAAAGCCTTCTTCAGGGTAGTTAAATTTTGTTTGTAGACACTGTGGCACAGATACATTACATCTACATTTCAAATGAACCACTTCTTCATTGTGTAGATTAACTGGAGCTGAAAAGTTTCCAGATGATTATAATTAATATTGTTCCACCTATTTTTTCTAATTGAGTAATAACATCTATTCATTTTAGGAATGTTATTTGGTAAGGTAGCACCAGCAAATGCATTTTCTATGTCCAAAGGTAAATAAAGCTTTGATTATAACTATAAAATATTTGGCTTTCAGTTATAAATTACATCTCCTTAAAGAAGTACTGATTTATTCAAAATTGAACATGCTTTAATTAATTATATACTAGTTAAAGCAGATATTCAAAAAACATGTACTGTCTATTATAGACCAGCTAAAATTGGTAGTTACGAGGATGAATTAACAAATCAGTCTGTTCTATCAAAGTAATATACCTCATCAAAGAAATGCAGGCATATAAATAAAGGACACATGTCATTCTAGGCTACAGTATGGTGCAAAATAGTATAATGGGTTATTTCCTACAGAGGTAAGTGGTAGCATCCAAAACTTCATAGTCATGGGTCTGTAAAAATCAAGTCTTTAAAGATGAATATTTGTTTTCTAAGACATTGTTTTCAGATGTTTTTGAACACGAACCTGAGTTATAAATACAGCATACATTGCAAAGCAGGATACACACAGAGACACACGCATATGTACACATCACACACATTCACAGTAACTACTGAAACTAAAATTTCATGAAATAATACTATTCTTACTGCGTTTGATACACTTAGATTTTCAATTCTGTACTATTTAATTTTTAACCCTAAATTAATTCTGCAACCCCACTAATGGATCATGATCTCTAATCTACTATCTTAGTATCAAAAACAGTGCCCTAGAAGTAATCATGTTGGTAATTTGTAGTAGCAGAGAGATTCTAAGTATTAGAATTATAGGTGCAAGAAAGCAGATTTTATGTTTCAGTGGAAAGGTGAAATGAAGTGAGAAATATAGCCAGAAAAGGAGGCATGGTGTGTTTGTCTGTGTGTGTGTGTGTTTTCTCCCTTCTCTCTCCTTTCTTTATGGCTTCTTGATAGATTCGTTTAAATTAGTTAACTTGGGTGAGTCTCACTTTATATCTCAGAGGAGATATAAACCCAGTTGAGTCTATTAATAATATAGTGTAGTGGAAAAAGGATAATCGCTTAAAGTTATATACACAGCTAAATATTATTGGAAGAGTAAGAGCTACATACATTTAGGTTAGCCTTTTTAAGTTCTGGATCTTATCACTTCAAACAGGTTTAGGAAATAGTTGTGGTAAACATGGTATTTAAAAAATCAATTACCAGGGGCACCTGGGTTGCTCAGTCGTTAGGCGTCTGCCTTCGGCTCGGATCATGATCCTAGGGTCCTGGGATCGAGTCCCACATCGGGCTCC
Organism: Mirounga leonina; assembly: GCF_011800145.1. Lineage (NCBI taxonomy): Eukaryota > Metazoa > Chordata > Mammalia > Carnivora > Phocidae > Mirounga > Mirounga leonina. The sequence continues at coordinate 31,201,261 of NW_023270739.1, forward strand.
CTGCTCAGCGGGAAGCCTGCTTCTCCCTCTCCCACTCCCCCTGCTTGTGTTCCCTCTCTCACTGTGTCTCTCTCTGCCAAATAAATAAATAAAATCTTAAAAAAAAAATTAAAAAAAAATCAATTCCCAGATAATCTGAAGGAATCACTTTAGGATTGGTAATAGTCAATGAGAAGTTGTTAATTATATAATAAAAAAATTGTAGCTACTAATACATTTTCCTAGAACTGTGCCTTGGAAACATTAATTCCAGGTTATAGTTACAAAAGAAATTCTCTATAATTTATCCTTATGTAACTATCCTTAAGATACTGACAAATGATGATGGGTAAGCTGTAGGAAATGGGTATTCTCAAAGGAGAACCTATTGACAGTTAAGGACAGGAGGTAGAGACTTTATCAATCATAGAGTGATTGGAGTTTCAAAGGACACAATGGGAAAATTTGAAAGAAAGAAGAAGGTATCAGTTTAAGTCACTAGAGAGGATGCTTATTATGTGTCTGTAGATAATCCATCAAGATATAGATAATGTTATCAGTTTAGGCATGGAGTGAGAGGAATGGAATAACTCTCATGGTGGATATTATTGACTGATGAGTGGCTATATATTAAATCACATTGGTCCCCAGTGTCACACTGAATGCTCAAAACTAAGTAAATGCCTTCTCAATAGGTCTAATGGCTATGGTTCAGGCAGGGTAAGTTATCACACCAGGTGGCTGAGAGCAAATAATATTGTTCATTTGGCGCTTGTTCCTTTCCCATAAAGCCCTTATGCACAGTGATGGGCAGAGAAGCCTGGGCTGGTACAGCAAGATTTGCAACTTCTGTCAAATCATCTCTTGCATGTGGCTTCTCTGCTTTGCACTGCTCTAGGGCATTTTCCTTGAAATGAAATTTCGAGGGACCAAATGTCTCCTTCCAAATGTAGTAGGATGGTGATATCTATTTAAAGTAGCTCTGCCAGCTATATTCTGTACTTTCAAGAAACTTGGACTTGGTTCTTGTCATATTATAAGGAGGGGAAAAAGGAAAGAAAGTGAGGAGGAGCAAGTTGACCACTTTTATTTGGTGAGGTAACCAAATTCATGAAATAAAAAACTTATTTCCTTCATTTAATTTAATGTTCAATGATACAAATATATTATGTCCTGGTGTTAATATCTTTCTACAAGATGTATGCGGGTTATTTATATATCTGGACTAAAACTGACAGCATCATGACTTCTGCCTCTTCTAGGTGCCCCATGATTAAAAAAAAGTATTTCTGAAAATTTAAGCAGCAAAACTAGAGACAGCACTATAAAATCTCTTGAGACTAAGTGGACAGAGATTATTTCATCATTTGTCAATATCTTTCTTAAAGTCCAAACTCCAGCAACTATTCTCTTTTAGTTAAGTACCACATCCCACTCTCTTTTTTCTTACATAATCCTGGAACAAAAAACAACTGTGTAGAGGTATAAATCCTGGTTATGTGCTTCTACTAAAGTCTGTGGTCACCACTAGAAGAAAAAAACCCAAAAAACAAAGAAACCAACAGAGCAGTTTTTTTATCATAATAAATTGAGTCTTTGATATTACCTGTGAATCCTACAACTTTTTACTCCTCTGTTGAGTCAGAGACTCTGCAATGATTTCCAAGCTTTTAATATCTATTCAAACTCATTGTCAATAGAAAACATTTCCTTTTAACAGAGATGTATAGCTGAGAAATGGCACAGGTTTCCTTTTTTTAAGAGAATCTTAACTCTTTAACTTGGTTGGGCTTATTAATGATAGTCCTGTTTGTGTGTTAAGTGGTGATGGTAGCTTCTTGTTTATTTTTTTTTATTTTTTAAAGATTTTATTTATTTATTTGACAGTGAGAGAGCACAAGCAGGAGGAGCAACAGAGAGATAGGGAGAAGCAGGCTTCCCGCTGAGCAGGGAGCCCAACATGGGGTTTGATCGGAGGACTCTGGGATCATGGCCTGAGCCAAAGGCAGATGCTTAACTGACTGAGCCACTCAGGGGCCCCTAGCTTCTTGTTTAGAAATAAAGTATTTTATACACCACTTGAGAATAAAACTTTAAAAATGCCATGAGAATAAATTTTGATCTAAGCAGCTTCCTTTTAGCTGTTACTATCAAGAACAAAAGATGAAAAAAATTTCTCCTGATAATTGTGAAGAAATAATAACTACAATTAAAATAGATTGAATTCAGGGTATGACAAGAATTCTGAGTTTGGTACAGATGCTCTGCTATAACTTCCACGGTGTTTTTTTTTTTTTTTTTTTAAAGACCTTATTTATTTATTTGAGAGAGAGAGAATGAGAGAGAGCACATGAGAGGGGGGAGGGGCAGAGGAGAAGCAGACTCCCTGCCGAGCAGGGAGCCCGATGCGGGACTCGATCCTGTGACTCCAGGATCATGACCTGAGCCAAAGGCAGCCGCTTAACCAACTGAGCCACCCAGGCGCCCAACTTCCACAGTGTTTTTATAGACATTTTAGGAGTCTTTAGTTTTTATTGCTAATATTTTTGCTTTAAATTAAGGTTGAAGATTTGGGGCACCTGGGTGGTTTAGTCAGTTGAGCGTCCAACACTTGGTTTCAGCCCGGGTTGTGGTCTCAGGATCATGGGATGAGCCCTGTGTGGGGCTTCACACTCAGCATAGAGTCTGCTTATTCCTCTCCATCTGCTCCTTGACGCATTCCCATTTGTCTCCTCATATAGGGATTAAATAATTTGAATTTCTAAGAGGTAACATCTCGGCTATTTATTTGATTGCTGAAGTATATTTGATATACAGAGAAACATTTTTGCCTGTGAAACAATTGATTTCTAATTGAATTCAGCAAAACAGGGATATTTGAGTTTGTGGTCTCGTACATTTTTCTAAGTGTGGATGATACACAGTATGAAGCTAAAAAGGCTAATTTATGAACAGCCATTTAGGTATATAAAAACCCTTCCTTAATTAAAACATAAATATATCTATGACTGTTTGTTAAAACTTGCATTTTCTTCAATGTGTTTTAAAATAGATAGACTGGCAAACTGGGGGAAAAGTACAATAAGAATGAAAAGGGGTAAAAATTATTTATACCAATTCAAAAAACTAGGAAGTATAGAAATATAACCAAAATTAGATATTCATAATTTATAGTTTCATGAACACTGCTATTGAAGTTTAGATAATAAAAAGAACATAAGAAAAATAATAGCAATAATCATAGATAGTAAAAAAGGTATACATAAGTACTAAAGGAATAAAAAATAAAAATATTTTGACATAATCTATAATGAATATGAAAAATTTAATTAAGTGGATATATTTTAAAAATAGTTAAAAGGACAACACTAAATGTAGACCAATAGTTTATAATTCTGTGGCTTGCATGAATTTCCCCCCCCCAACACCACTATACTGGACATTAACTAAAGCTGTCTTCCAGATTTTCTGCCTACAACAACCTGAAAGAAATAGCATTGGATTAAGAGGAGAGTGTAATGTGAACAAGTCCCAGTTTGTATTGAATGAAGGTATTCTGGTGGCCTACAGAGTGGAAAGGTGTTTTTAGTTTATTTTTTTAAGAAATCTTAAACAAATGATATTTGTAATGTTGAAGAGACATTAATACTTTCCAATCAGTAAAAAAATGGTTCAATTTACCAACCTTGACATTAAAGTAACCCTTAGCAACAAAATATACAAATAAACAACAATAACAACACAAAAACAATAAACTTCCAATGTGTTCATAACAAAAGAACATGGGGATGGGGGATGAGGCAGCAAAATGACAGAATAAGCTCTTATTATAGACTATATGGAAAATAAATAACATGGGAGCACTCTCTCTTTAAGTAAGACTAATCTTTGGCAAAATCCCATCTAAAACGGCTTTTCATCCTTTAGTCTATACAAAGGATCATTGTATGTTTCCATAGTCACTCTCTAATATAGCAGTTATTATTGTATTGTAATAATCCCTTAATAATTCTTTTTTTTTCAATAGACTAAAAGAAACTTCAAGACAAAAAATGTGTCTTTTAATTTTTCCACAATATATCTGCTGCAGTACTTTGACAATAGATCATCGATAAACACTTGATGGATGTAGTGCATGAATCCACAACCAAGATAGAGAAAGCTCTCAAAATAATGTGTTTTCAACTGAATTGACCACATCTATCCTGGTGAAAATTAGAGTGAACTCCTATTTCTCTGTTAAACATGAGGTCCTATACTCTATTTCTCCTCTTGTTGGTATTTTCTCTTAACATTAATATTAATTCCATTCCCATTTCATTACACTACATGCCATGTCACTAATTACTATTGTTTTATTTATATTACTAAAAAGAAACATTGTTTTAAAATGTCCAGGACATAATTTAAAAAGAACCTCCTGTATAATGTTAACATCATTCTCAATTGGTGTAACACTTGGTCAATGAAAAAAGGAGTGGTCTCCTAAAAAGTGACAATATTTTGGGGACTGAGTCAAGACTTTGAAGGGGAGGTAAAGAGTAGAACTTGGGAAACAAAATACATGTGGAATGAATAAGGTTTAGTGTCCAAAACACAGGGCTTTAAAATTTGAAGACAATGTAATAAACATGAAGTTTCGATGCTTCCAGTTGTGTGACAGGCTTTGAATAGCAAAGACTGAGAAATAGTGGGGCGCCTGGGTAGCGCAGTCTGTTGAGCGTCACACTCTTGGTTTAGGCTCAGGTCATGAGATTGATTGGCGTTCGGCTCTGCACTTAGCATGCTGTCTGCTTAAGATTCTCTTCTTCCTCCTTCTCTGTCTCTGTCTCTCAAATAAATAAATAAATAAATAAATAAATAAATAAATAAATATTTTTTTAAAAATTGAGAAATAGGGAGCTTTGCAATGTCTACAGCATCTTGTAGGGTCTTACTCCATAGACAAGGGCAAATATGCTGACAAGTCAGAAGGTTTCAGCATGAGGAACCTAGCAATCAAAAGCCTTACTACAGAAGATATATCAAGAGGAAGAATGCTAGACATCAGCATTAAGAACTTCAGCTTAGGTAAAAACATCAAGAATTAAGAATAATAATGATGTGACTTAATATCATTATTGTCTATAATATTCTTCTATCAAAAACATTTTTTTACTGTTTTTTTAATAAAAAGATGTAACTAAATATAAAGTTAACGTCACCTCCATGATAAAGTTGGCTTACATACATCTCCTTCTTTGTGTTTGAAAGCATTGTTCAGTATAGGGTAGGATTCTCTTATCTGAACTGTTTATGAGTCACAAATTTGCTATCTAGTGCTCGCTTTGGCAGCACATTTACAAATTTGCTATCTAAATCATGAATTTTAAACAATAATAAAACAAGTTAGCATCCAATGAGACATTTCCTGCTGATAGTGAGATGTTAGAAACAAGTTAGATAGCAAAGTAAAGTCACATTTTAATGTAAACTGTTTAGGAAAATCTATATTAGAGATATTGTATTTTTTGGCAGTCAGAGGTTGACTATACCTGAAACAGCACTCAAAGAATGGTTTAAGTGTAGATGTGTTTATATTTGGTAATAAACAGAGATTTCTATAAACCTGACTTGATTAAATGGTTGTAAAAAGGGGCGCCTGGGTGGCTCAGTTGGTTAAGCGACTGCCTTCGGCTCAGGTCATGATCCTGTAGTCCCTGGATCGAGTCCCACATCGGGCTCCCTGCTCGGCAGGGAGTCTGCTTCTCCCTCTGACCCTCCCCCCTCTCATGTGCTCTCTCTCATTCTCTCTCTCTCAAATAAATAAATAAAAAATTTAAAAAAAAATGGTTGTAAAAATAATTTCCTATGAAATCGGTCATTTCATTTTTAATCACTGTCCGTAAGTTCACTCTGGAGAAAATATTTGAATATCTATCATCATTTCTTAGTCATTACTTAGAAAATAAGTGTAGCTCATGGATTTTAGTGCTTCCCAGAAAATGCAATTTTAAAACACATAAAAAAGCTCATGGCTTAAAAAAAAAAAAAGGTTTTACATGACTATTTACCAAAAAATATAAGCTATTACTTTGTAAAATCAAATGAATTCACATGTAAGGTTTTGTATCCTTAATTCTGATTAAAAAAAAAAATCTGTCTTAAAAAAATTACAGTACATTTTGGCTGAGGTAAAATTTCAAATCTCAAAGGTATACTTTTTTTCACATTACTTTTTTATTTATTCAATCACCATGACTACTCACATCCAACTCTTCGCACCTGCAGGTGAATCAAAGCCAACTTCTAAGATGTTTTGGCATCTTACTTCTTCATACGGGAAAAGGGAAAGTCAAACTCTGTTTTTTGCTGACCTTTAAATTATAATGTACATGAATAGCAGCAGATACGTATTATTTTTTTCCCTTGGTCTGTTTTAATCTCAGTGACTCTTGTCTTCACGAGACCCCACTTATAAAGATGAGTTGGATATACAATAAAGGGAAATAATCTTGCTGGTGCTTCAGGACCCATTGGCTGATCTAACTGTAATAAATTGTGACATATCTTTTATGATCACTTATAATAGATGACTGAATAATACCCTCATCATATATTCCTGAACTGTTTAAGTAATCATGTCTGCTATTGTAAGCTTTATCTGAGACTAATGGACTGCAATGTGAGTTATGAGTCCTCAACTGAAGCTCTTGCTATAATATGATACTTAACTTTCTTGCCACAAAGGTTACATGATATGTGAACATCATGAAAATATGTGTGCATGAACATACGACTATTGACTAATAATTTTGGCTTTTTTTTCTACATAAGTAATGAAAAAGGAAAGTACTTCATATATTAACAACTAAGTTTCTAAGTGTTACCCATCCACAAAAAACCCACATTTTTTTTAGAAAACATATGTAGTTTAATTGATTATATGAAATTAGAAGCTTGTAATTGTTTATATAAATTTATAATTACATACATATTTATTTATCCAATCCTGAACTATTACTCATTCTTTCTTTTGCATCTGAAAAATGTTTTTTTTTGTTAAATTTCTTATACTATTTTGTTAAAAACATATTTAAGTATGGTTTGAAGCTACAGCATCTTAGGGGATGTGATTTTTTTTTAACTGTTAAAACAAGCTGATGTGTAAGGGAATTTGTTTCTAGTAACTATATAGCAAAATGAAGCTAAACAAATGGATAACGAATTTCACTTTCATTAGATATAGTCACTCTGAGTGAAGTTTATATTGTTTAATGTCTGGACACTTAAATGACCTTATAGAAAATTTTTGTAGACATTGTTTTGTAACTGACTGTAAAATTCAAAGAATACAAATAACAAATCAGGGTGGGGGTGGAAGGAGATATGCTTATTGGAATTGCTAAATCTATTATGTTATCCTAAAAACAAAACAAAACAAAACAGAAAACCCAACATATTTCTTACATAAAGGGCTACAGTTGAAGAGGGTATAGAGAATAGTCTCCTTAAAAAAAAAAAAAAAAAAAGGAAAATGTATAAGAGTAATCATTCAAAAGGCCAAAATGATGGCTTTTCTGAATTGTGCATGTTTTAGGAGATATAGTCAGGAGGATACTAATAGCGATATAATAAATTTGTTTTTGAGAACGGCTTTCTATATAAAATTTATCACCATGAGAAAATACCACTTCTGAACAAAAGCAAGTTGAATAAATGTGTCAGGAAGATGTTGAGGATAAATTTATCATGCTTTAAAAAAAGATGTTTAATTTGCATATTTTATATATTTAATACATTATCCTTTCAATTAATTTTGGCATAAAAATAGTGCTTATAATATCTTATAAAGGAAAGCTATTTATATATATATATATTTTTAAAGATTTTATTTATTTATTTGACAGAGAGAGAAAGAGAACAAGTAGGCAGAGAGGCAGGCAGAGGGAGAGGGAGAAGCAGGCTCCCCACTAAGCAGGGAGCCCGATGCGGGGACTCGATCCCAGGACCCTGGGATCATGACCTGAGCCGAAGGCAGCGGCTCCACCAACTGAGCCACCCAGGTGCCCTATTTATATATTTTCTTCTTGTGAGGGAGGGTGAGATCTTTTACATGTATGTAATCATAGCATGAACACATAATTTTTCATCATTCTAGGGAGACCACAAAGCATTCTCATATCACTGAAACTGAAAAAGAGATACTATGCCAATTAGTTGATTTGCCTTTCATTCAACTTCTCTGATGTTCAAAATTGTGGTTTTCACTGAGAACCATAACTAATAAGGAAATTGAAAATACTCATCTGCTTTTAAATTTTGAGACTGAACCCATGCCAACTGCATAAAATAATTATAAATTTAATGTTCAATTTAGCAATAAAACTTAAAAACATTTGTCTTGGAAGACTGTATCATTTTCTTAGTGAAGGGAAATTGTTGGGGATCTATAATGTTAATAATGAGAGCTATATCCTAACCCTGTTGTTATAGGATACTAGATGCTGTACTGTTTATATTAATTAAATGTCTATATTTGGATGAAAAATTTAAAACTTCACTCAATTCTATTAGAACTAAGAGTTCTTATTAAATACATTAAACAATGAACAGAGATGTTGTCATGTTTAGTTTTTCTTTGTAAATTTCAGATTATTTTCATATGTGTGATATTACTTTATTTAGCAATTAGTCATGATTCTTTTGCCTTTATAATAAATTTATTTCATTTTACCCTGATAAAATGTTATCTTCTTTTAATTCTCTTATAATTCCTCCCTTTTATTAGTACTGCCACTCTGCCTTCTTGGTCATATTTTGAAGTTTTATATATTTTTTGTTTTAGTTATTTGACTTGTTAATGCCACATATTTGAATTTGAGTTTTAATGTAATCCCCAAATCTTTGTTTTAGTATGTTGGTTTAACTCATTGATATTAATTTTGATAAATTATAAGTTGGACCTTATTACTCTCAACCATTAGGTATTTTTCATGCCAAAATGGTTTTATCTTTTTTCCCCTGTTGGATTTTTCTATATTTCAAAATTTTCATTTTTTTCTCAATGTATTTAACATACATATACTATTTTCACTTAAACACACACACACACGTATACACATGTGTAAACTTTTCCTGCTAATAATATCAAAGCAGTAAGATGATGCATTCCCTTTCCTTTTTCTACCCCACCATTCATCCAATAGTTGTGACTGTAATATGTAATTAAGATACATGTCATTACTAATCGCAGCTTATTTTCATTTCCTTTTTATGATTGATGATGCTTACATGTGCTTTCATTATCATGATGGTAGAAATGATTACTGATCATTAAACATGTTTTCATAGTTTCATTGATATTATCTTTCTTTTGCTCCTTTTTTCATTTTTGATGTGTTTAAAAAAATTCTGGGTAAATTAAATTTTGAATAATTTTCCAGGAGATATTATGGGTGTTTTATTTCCTCAATCCTTATTTATCTGATATTTAATTGTTTTTGCTTTTACACAGGGATAATAGTATACTTGGTTAAAATACTTGAATTGAAGTACTTATTCCTTTAAACTCTATTTACTCAATATTTTTTATCCCTTGGAACTAATGTTAAGCTCCCACCCTACTCCATTATGAAAATCTTTTTTTTTTTTCTTCTTATATGCTTTAGCCACATTACTTTTTCCTCAAAGTACACTTAAAATATCAGGGTATATCTTGAGAGAGGTCAAATTTTATACATTTTACTTGTTATGTAGACTGTGAAACATTAAGGAGAATTTTCTTCTAACTCTGGTTTCTTCTTTGGTTACTATGTATTCCATCATACCCTGTTGTCTAATTCTAAAATATTTATAATATAGATGTAATGCATATTATATACATTGTTATATATATTTTAAATATATATATAATATTTTTATACAGCATTCCTTCTTTATTCTGTTTTCCATTATTTATATTTTCTGTAACTGCATCATTATTTACCCTTGTCTAAAGGACAGTAATATTTTGATATTATAGCGAAGTAATTGGATGTTATTGAAATAATACAGGCATACACATTAAAAGAAAAAAGCATTTGTGTATATGATATCACTTGATAGAAAGCTTTGAACAACTCTTCAGGGTTGATAAAATGCTTGGGTCTGGGAACCATAAAGGAAGCATCACAGTTGCAATGGATGAAAGCATTAACACCAGTTTCAGGCAATCGAGGAAACTGTGGGTCCTTTACCAGCTATGTGGTGGCCTCAGACAAGTAACTTAAACTTTTTTGTTTAATCTCTATTTTTTTTATCTATAAATGGAGATAATAGACCTACCTACCAAGTGGATAAAAATAGCTCAGGGTAATTTTTTTGAGAATATATAAAAAAGAGTATATAAACTCTCCCTGTAAGAAAAATATATTTATCAAATATTCTTTTTTTTATTATCAAATACTCTTTTTTTAAGATTTTATTTATTTATTTGACAGAAAGAGACAGAGAATAAGCAGGTGGAGTAACAGGCAGAGGGAGAGGGAGAAGCAGGTTTCCTGCTGAGCGGGGAGCCCGATGTGGGGCTCAATCGCAAGACCCTGGGATTCTGACCTGAGCCGAAGGCAGACGCTTAACCAACTGAGCCACCCAGGTGTCCCTCTTATTAAATATTCTTATATCAATATTACATACCAGAAAACATTGCTTGCTAGATTCATCTTTCTCTGAATTTTTCAATTATTTTTCTCTGAAGGACTTTTTACCTGTCTAAAAGTGCTACCACTAACAAAAAAAAAGGGGGGGGGGAAGCGCCTTCCTCCTTATTTAATCTAATAAGAAATTTGCATTAAATTCCTTTATAATTTATTTCAACTTTAAAAAAATCATACAAGCACAAAGAAATGATTAATAAAAAATAGAGATGACTCAAACATGTAATAGATAATATGAATAAAATCGTGGCAAAAATTAGTGAGGTTTTCCTTCCTAAAATTGTTTTCTAATGCTATATTTTTTTCCTATTATCATGATAAACATACTAGAAAAAGTCAATCTTGCTAATTGTGGGCCATAATGTAAATCAGACCCTGCAAATATTTCTGTTTTCCTTCTTTCATCTTAGGAAATTATTTCCCAGAATTTTTTCCATAGAGAAGTTTAAGCAGAATTCCTCATCTTAATATGATGATTATTTATCAATCTAAAAAATGCATCAATAAAAAGGCAATATATAATATCTGTAACTATCTAAACTTTGGGTTTTCCCAAGAGCAAAACTCATCACTATATGGCAATAGAGACTTGGGCTTTTAAAAGTTCTTGTAAAGAATTGATCTAAACTCCACATCCTTAGCTGGATTTGTGCAGTATTTTCTTTGGCACTTATGTTTTGAAATGTGGTGTAGTAGTTTTAAACTCAATATCTGATGGAAACTGTTGAATGCCAAAGGACCCACAATTTGAACTGACAACAGTCCCATTAAGGAGGTCAAGAGTTAAAATTTCATAATGTTTTTTTTTTAAATAAGAGAGACTGACAAAGTACTGACCCATCCAATTAGAAATTTGGCATAGAAAAAAGTGAGGCAGACAAGCTGGAAATGAACCTAAAATACTAATCCTAAAGAAGAAAAAGAAAGGTAGACTACTTTCCAGAAAGCAAAGACTTTAAAATTGTTGAGACAGTGTTTCCTCCTAATATCCTTTTTATTTTTAAATGTTATAATGTTACTGTTATTGTGTCAAATATATTAGAAAAGTCATGGCTGCCATTCTGCAAATATTTCTGCTTTCTGTCACATCTTAGGAAATTACTACTTGGAATTATTTTCATAGAGAAGTTTAAGTAGGGTTCCTCATCTCAATTTGATGATTACTATTACTCTAAAAAAACACAAAAAAAACCTTTTACATTAAGAAAAAACACAATATAAAATAGCTATATTGTTATAACATGCTAGTTGTACATTGTTGTTATTACTGTTGTAAATACTGTTGTATGACTGTTATAACAACTAGTGAAATCTAGATTTTCCAAGTTAAAAACTTCAAAAGGGAAAGAGAATGTTGAACATAATGGAGATGAAGTTTACGAAGTGGTAAGTGTGCAAAGGATGCTCTTTGATAGTTTTGTATTTAGTAACTTTATTCTTCAGCAGAAAAATTAGGGCAGTTGTTAGCCTAGTGTAAGGCAAATTTTACATTTATTTTTCATTTTTTATCTTTCTCTTTTTTCTCCTTGAATATTGTTTCCCTTTTTCCTCATATTTTCTTCAATCATCTATTATTTATAAGAGTCTAAGTAATCAATTTAGAATGTTTCCAGATTAAGTTAAAACTTTATTTTAGTAATCTGCTATAGAGGATTTGATCAAAGTTATAAAACTGAGCTTAAAATATTAAATGAACTTGCATGAAATACCAAATTATATAATTTAGTAGGAAGTAACATAATATAAAAAAGGGATAATGTTTTACAAAAGGGATGTTTTACAAAATAATGATTTTATTGCACTGTGATTTTTTTTTTATATTTCCCAATGAGTTTATGTAGACTTTGAGGTTAGATAACATATGATACACATATAATAGGTTCTCTAATGTTTAATAATTTATTTTTTTAAAGATTTTATTTATTTTGAGAGAGAATGAGAGAGATAGGGAGAGCATGAGAGGGGGGAGGGTCAGAGGGGGAAGCAGACTCCCTACCGAGCAGGGAGCCGATGCGGGACTTGATCCTGGGACTCCAGGACCATGACCTGAGATGAAGGCAGTCGCTTAACCAACTGAGCCACCCAGGCTCCCTAATATTTAATAATTTAAATATGTTTTCCTTTCTCTTTAATCTGGCAGCCCAACTCAGCTAGCTACTATTTACATGGCTCTTGTGGACAAATTATTTTATTACAAAGGCATTAAGATAAATCATATTTTGATATAGAAAAAAATTCCTTATTTAATTCTTAATTGAAAGTAAAATGAAATGACATGCATGAAGAGAGGGTGATGATGTATTTGGTATGCCATATTTTCTTTACATGCTATTTCTATCCTAGTTCTCACATTGCTTCCCTGAATAATCTAAGGTCTCAACATTTCTAAAGGCTACCAAAAATAAGTTATTTCATAAATTAGATGTCTAAAAAGTTAATTTTTTCAGATTTTTGTCTTTAAGATATCATCTATTTTGAAACAAAGAAGGAACTCTAACAATTATAAATAATTTTCTTTTTTTAATTCTGATTTACAACTGTTTTTACTTCAGTGTTGAAGATGCACTGTCATAAAAACAGCCCATGTGGAAATATTTCTAAACCCTGGAAAGATTATGTTCTCAACACAAATTAATGTGTAACTGAGGTTAAAATTAAACTGCTTCTCCACAAACCTTGTCTCTCAAGTTGTCATGTTATCTTTCAGTTGTGCATCTTAAAGATAGAGCCTTTCATTTCTCTATTGCCACATTTCATTTACTGTGTTCTGTGGTCACGAACTGAAACTAAAATATAAATGGAATAAAACCTCATATTCTTCTTGCTTATTAACAATCCTCCAATCCACGTTTTATTCAAATTATTCCAAGCTGACGAACCCCCTGCTTTTATAGAATTTGATCTGGGAGTTCAAAAGATATTACAGCCACCTCTCTTCAGCTATTTCTTTCCATGAGAATATGCTAATGGTAAATTTCAGTAGGAAAACCAGTTTTTATACACAGCAAGACAAATCACAGAATACTCCCAACTGTAACAGCTTGAAAGTTAAAGTTGAAAACATTTATAATGTTTTTTCTGCTGCCCACAGAAAAACAACAAAATAATATATTCAGTTGTTAAGCATTCATAGAAAGTTACTCCTTAAAGCGTGCCAAAGGGCTTCCTCCCTGTATTTTGTGTTTACCTGTTCTAAGCAGAGAAGTAATAATCCTTTCAAAACATTTATTTTGATTTTATTCATTTAAATGGAAGATTGATATGGAGTAATCATTAAATATTTTTCTCCGTTTCCTCATCTATAAAAGCTCATACAAATATTGTTTATTATCTAATGAAAATGTTAAAGTTGTACGTTGTGATCGATGAAACTTTGGAAAATACAAAAAGCAAAAGCAAATGATGATGATGAGGATGATTCCACAGCACAGGGAAAATAATCAGTAACTGTTTTATACACTTTGTTCTCTTTTCTTGCAAAAATTTTGAATATAGTTGATTATACTGCATGTGTTATTTTCATTCTGTTTTTGCTCATTGAAGATCCTTCCTAACCATTTCATGTTTTCTCTCATTCTAGATCAGAGGAGAATTACTGTGTTACTTTTAATATATTTTTACTTATAATATTATGAACCATAATAAGTTATCAGTCAGGTGGTAACAGGGATTATGAAATCAGATTCCTGCAATTTGAATCTGAACTATATAATTTATTAGTGTGTTACCTGGACAACTAATCTAACACCGCTTAAGGTTTCTAACCTATTAAAACGTGCAAAGTAGGGGCCCCTGGGTGGCTCAGTTGTTAAGTGTCTGCCTTCAGCTCAGGTCATGATCCCAGGGTGCTGGGATTGAGCCCTGCATCAGGCTCCCTGCTCCGCGGGGAAGCCTGCTTCTCCCTCTCCCACTCCCCCTGCTTGTGTTCCTGCTCTCGCTGTGTCTCTCTCTAATAAATAAATAAAATCTTAAAAAAACAAAACAAAACAAAAATAAAATAAAATGTGCAAAGTAGCATTATCCACTGCATGTTGGTGTGTTGAGGACTAAAGTAAGTAATCCATTCAAAGTCCTTAGCATGTAGCAAATGCTTAGTAAGTTCTAGCTCTTTTTCTCTTTCTCCTTTTTCCTCTCCTTTGTCAATTACCACCGCTACTACTATGGCTATTCTCAGGTGAACTGCTATTACAAGTACCAATATTAATGCCATCTTTTAATACTAAATTTAATACCATATTCTAATGAGCAAAAAGTCAGATTTGCCCAGTATAATAGCATACAGTTTTATCCATGTTGCTGCAAATGGCAGAATTTCTTTCCTTTTTTTTTTAAGACTGAATAACATTTTATTGTGTACACATACCAAATTTTCTTTATCCATTTGTACATTGATGGACATTTATCATGCTTCTGTTGTGAATATTGCTGCAATGAACATGGGGGTACAGATAACTCTGATACTCTGATTTCATTCCTTTGGGTATGTACCCAGAGGTGAGCTTGCTGGATCATATGGTAGTTTTATTTTTAATTTCCTAAGGAATCTACATACTGTTTTCCATATTGGCTATGTGAATATACATTCCAGCCAATAGTGTACAAAGCTACCTTTTCTCCACATCCTCATCAGCAATTGTTATCTTTTTTCAATTTAAAAAAGTTTTGAGAACAGCCAACCTATTTGGTGTAAAGTGATAGCTTATTATGGGATTTGTATTTCCCTGATGATTAGTGATGTTGAGTGAGCACTTTCCATTTACCAATGGCCATTTGTATGTCTTTGGAGAAATGACTATTCAATTATTTTGCCTTTTTAAAATCACATTATTGGGGGGGTTGCTATTGAGTTCCCTACACATTTTGGACTACATGATACCACTTATATAAGAAATTTTAAATAGTCAAACTCATAGAAGTAGAGAGGAGAATGGCAGTTGCCAGAACCTGGGGGTAGAGAGAAATGGGAGGTATTAGTCAAAGGGCACAAAATTTTAGTTATGCAAGATGAATAAGTTCTAAAGATCTGCTATAGCAGTGTCTATAGTTAACAATAATGCATTGTATACTCAAAAGATTGTTAAGAGGATAGATCTTATGCTGTTTTCTTAACATAAATTAATAGTGATAATAATGATAGTAATAACAATGATAAAGAAGACAGGAAAAAACTTTTGTAAGTAATGGATAGGCTTATGGCATAGATTGTGGTGATGATTTCACAGATGTATACTTATCTCCAAACTCATCAAGTTGTACACATTAAAAACATACAGCTTTTTCCATGTCACTGTAAAGCAATTCTTAAAGTAAATTTCAAAAAAAAAAGTAAATAAATGAACACTTTCATCAGAAAAAAAAAAGGCAAAAACAAAAGCTGTCAAATTTTAGGGTCAAACTTAGATAAAATCTTAATAGGCTTTTACCAACTTGTGAGGATCAGGAAAAGTACATAATCTCTCTGAATCCCAGATTTCTCATTTCTAAATACTGGAATAATGATGTAGCTACAAAGCTGTCATTTTTGATGCATATTAATATGGCTTACAAAACTGTGGCACACATCAGGCACTGGGTAAATATCAGTCCCTGTTTCTTCTCCCAATTTTCCCTAGTGTAATTCAATTATTGGAGTCCGATTTTGTTCCAAATTTGTGTAATAATCATCAACACTTTCCATAATTTATGTTTACCATTTAGTGAGCAATTGCCAAAGTTCCAGATAGTTAGAATATTAAGAGAACAAAAGAAGGAAACACTAAAAATTTTGTCAATGTTGTGAAATGATTTCAACATTTCTATACCTAAAAATGTTTTAACAGCTGAAACAGGAAAATTTGGAAGCATAGAATATTTATGTTTAACTTATTTTATTGCAGTATTTGTTCATATTTTCTCTTAAGAAAATGTGTTATCAATCTATGAAATAGGACTCTCTCATTATGTTAAATTGAATAGGATTGATCTTCATGTAGAGTTGCAATTGATATAGTATTTTTTTTTCAAAATAAACCCTTAAAGAGATGTTAGTTGTTAACCTAAAAGGTGCAGTCATTTTCCATGGGATTAAAGATATCTTCATTAAGAATTATAGTAATTTTTAATATTGTAATATGAAGATAAACTAGTTATTGTAGCCCTTTAATAATTAAAAAGAACTCATTTGAAGAGTGCTTTTTAAATGAACATGTTTATAATCACAATGAAGGTGCTAGAAATGATGTCAGTATTTGCAGAAATCTGCATCATTTATATATAGTCATTAACAATTCCATACATCATCCAGTGCTCATCGTGACAAGTGCACTCCTTAATCCCCATCACCTACTTAACCCATATCCCCCACCCCCTCCCCTCTGGTAACCATCAGTTTGTTCTCTATAGTTAAGGGTCTGTTTCTTGATTTCTTTTTCTCTCTTTTTTTCCCTTTGCTTGTTTGTTTTGTTTCCTAAATTATACATATGAGTGAAATCATATGGTATTTGTCTTTCTCTGACTGCCTTGTTTCACTTATCATTATACCCTCTAGCTCCATTCATGTCATTGCAAATGGCAAGATTTCTTTCTTTTTGGTAGCTAAATAATATTCCATTGTATGTCTATACCAATTTTTTTTTTTAACAAATTACAATTAAAACTACCATCTATTCAACCAAAACTCTTCCCCAGTTATCCAAATCTCCTTTGAAGACATCCTGATGCATCAGGGATTCTATCAGCTTCACTTACCTAAAATTATCTCTCCTAACTCCAGTCTGGACTAATTATCCTATATGCCTAAGGCATCTGTCTCATTAATTAGAACAGGAGTTCTTTGATGATTAAACTTATATTAAATTCATCTTTGTAAGGTAATTTATTATATACTATGTACTCATAATAAAAATTTAAATATTAGATATTTATTTAATATTTATATTAAATATTGTTATATTAATTATAAATTAATTATAAATATTATTATATTAAATATTAATATATAATAAAAAGAAAAAAGACAGTAAAAATTTCTAAGTTCCTACCAAATGTACTCAGAAAAATCTAATTACATATCACAGGAGAAGCCAATATAATACTCCTCAATCAAGGCTGATTTATGAAAATTTTTCTTTTTTAACTTTTTAAAATAAAACTATTTATTGTCACTAAATATTTTAATTAATGGGCATATATTTAATTGACTATACATTAAATATGTACTTAATTAACATATATTTATAGATTTCCTTTTTCAGATGCTTTAGTCATCCTTTCAATATTTTGCATTTAAAGATCTTGACCTACTCTTCATTGTTCATCCACAGATCCATATATAAAACTCTACTTTCTAAAATGTAGTTTTTATATTTGATAGCTATAAGACCAAAATAGTGACATTCAAAACATGTAAGAAAAAAAGATTCAGAGATCACAAACTCACCAGTTCATGACAAAACAAATTATTTTAATAAGATAACAAATTTTTATAAAGTACTATCAACTATGGTTTTGTTTGAATATCATATTTTTTTTGTACTCTTAAATAGATATTTGGTCCATTAACTTTCTATTTCAAACATTTTGGTGGGTATATATTTTTATAATGTAAACTCTTTATTTTCTTCTGCAAAGCAATTAGATACAGGCTGACATTACAATAACTCTAACTAGTCCCTGTATTTTAGTACATTAGATATTGATGACATACATGTAAGATATATTTTAAAATCTCAATATGAGAAAACTAATACCTTAATATAGAAGAAAAAAAGCTGATGGGAGGTTATTTAGAATTGAAAAGGCAAACATAAAGAAGGAAATGATGTAATTAAAGTCTAAGCTGGCAAAAAAAATGACATACTGATTTTTCTCTGTTGTTCGGTATAGTGCACATAATTATCAAGATATACTCACTCATTAAAAGAGAAGCGCAAAGAGTGATTGCTTGGAATTTCAGTTATGTGCAATAGTACTAGTTACATAGTAAGAAGACTATCAAAGTGTTTGAGAGTTAGAAAGGATTTATTTTTCCATTTAGGAAGAAACTCTATTTTCCTACAATTTGGTGAATTTTTCATTTCCAAGAGAGCAGAAACTAACTTTAGAGATCATATCAAATAGAAAAAGCTTGATCATTTACTTAATAAAACTGGGACATTTTAAGAAAAGATACATTGAATATCTGTATTTCTGAGAAAGTCATCACCATTTCTGATGTTCATATTCCTGTTCTTCATATACAAGTTTCTTCAGCACTATGACATTTTGCACTGAGTAATTTTTTGTTATAAAGAGGGTGTCCTGTGCATTTCAGGATGTTTAACAACACCTCTAGCCTCTACTCACTAGTCTACTATCCACCTGAATTATAACAGTAAAAAAAAAAAAAAAAAATCTCTGCATTTTACTGATATTTCCCAGGGAGACAACATAAGCCCAGCTGAGGACTTTTTAATCTATACTGGGAACATAAAGCATTGTGTATCCATTATTTTAGGGTATTTAGGTTTTTTTCCAGTGTTTGTCTATTATGAGCAAAGCTTTTTGAAACATCTGTTTACAAGTCTTTCCATGGATAAAAGTTTTTATTTCTCCTTGGTATACCTAACAAAATTATAGGGGGCTATTTTGTCTGGGACATCATCTTTCCACACTGGTTTCTGCTGAGTGCTCCTCATTCTTATGTGGTCTACAGTTTACTGCCAAAAATTGTCTCTTATTGTCAACCTCAGGACTCCTTTGCATTTGGCACTCTCTTTCAACAGCTTATGGGTTTCTCTTAAGAACGGGAGTCCTTTTTGTTATGGCTGGTCCAGGCTAAGCTGTGGGAAAGACAGTGGGTTTTCTCAGATCCGTTTATGTCACACTTAGGCAGATGGAATATTCCTGTTCCTCCTTTAGAATGTTGAGACAAAGGAACTTTACTTCCCATCTATGCTCCTTACTGATATTTTGCATTCTCCACTGGTTCTAACCCGGAAGCCAAGAAACAAAGGCAAACTCTCTAGACTCTCACTCAACAAATGTGTCCGAAGCCCTTCTGTTGCCCCACTCCACAAGGTCCTTTTTCAGATAATTTTCTGCACCCAGAGCTCAGATATCAACAATAGCTCTTCTCTCACTGCTGCATTGACTTCCTATCCTCACCAGGAAGCTAAATAACAGATACATCAATCTGTGATCCAGGGATTAAGAGGTCAAAAAGCCCCTGCCATGACAACTGATTCTTCTTACCCACAAAACTGGAGAGTGGACATTGGAAAGCACTACAGGAGAGTCTTGTATTATCTGACCTGGATTGCCAGAAGCAACAACCAAGGCTCCCAGGAAAATGATCTCCATGACACTTTTCTCTACCGAGATTGGCACAAAGACATCTAATTGTCATGGGGAAAAAAAGAAAAAGAAAAACATCCAGAACCCTGGCTTCAAGGGAATCTCCATAATATATATTTTTTAGCTTTCCAATTTCTCTAAACATGGGGAGGGAGGAATATATTAGAATCAATTCAAATATCCCTCTACTGAAGCAGATTTACTATTTAGCTAGGGAGAAGAGATAAATTCTACCACCTCTCTTGTGTAGATTTCAATGAATGCCGGTGTATTTGTGTGCTGGTGTATTTGCGTCCTCTAAGTGAGGAGGAAAAATCAAGTTGCCTACAGGAAGCATTAAAGAATGAGATTTATGGTAAAATGCCCAAAGACATCTCAGGAAAAAGTGGTGTGAATCTCCACAGCACATGTGGAGGAAAAATCACTTTTTGTGGAGGAAGTGATTAACAAGGCCATGATGGCTAATACATTAATATCAAAGATAAAAATAGTAACAACAATAAAAACAATAGGTAACACACATCACACTTACCTTATGCCAGGAAGTGTTCTGAGCACTTTAGGTCTGTTAAAACTCACTTAATCCTCACAACAATTCCATGAGGCAAGTGTTAGCACATTTCCAAACTTGCAAATGACAACTCTGAGACCCAAAAGTGAAGTGACACGTCCAAGATCATACAAGTAGCAAGTAGAGGGATCAGAACTTGCACCCAGGTCATCTGGCTCCTGAGTCCACATGCTTAACTACTCTTTTATATAACTATGTCTTTGTCAGTGTCTGAGAACAACTACAAACATTTGAATCTTCTTTCCATGAGTTTTGCCAATGACTACTTCAGACTTGGATGTGTTCATTGTCTATGAAGTCTGCTTATTTAGTACAATTATGGGTAATTTATTTCCCTCTTACAAATTAATATCTTATGTGAACTCAAAAAGCAACTCCATTATATGTGGTTCTGAATCCTAGAATTTATTCCCGGGGATCACCTTTTTTTCTGACTTCATACTCCCTTCTATTATAGTCAGATATCTGCATTTTTTTTGTCTAATTGGCAAACACTGACACACCACTAAAATGTAAAGGACAGAAATTGAGCTGTTGGTGAAAGATTCAGCATACCTGTTTCTTATTAAGAGCTGGCAGTGGCTGCTAAATCCCTCTTCTAAGTATCTGGACAGAAGCTCTCAAGACCATGTCGTCTCTTTATCCTCTGAGTTACTCCAGAACCAGTCCAGTGGGGAAGGTTTTCATCCCTGTTTTAAGAGATTCTCCCCACAGGGAGTCACACCCTCCAGCAGAGCTCAAACTGTAATTGAGATTTCCTCGCAAATTCCATGTGCGGAGAATCGAACCCTAAAAAGCCTTGCAGGAAAGACTTCCCATTGATTTCAGCTGTGCCTAGTTCACCACAAAACTTTACAGGAGGTAATAAATTGGTTAGTGTTTTAAGACAGGTTCTTCTACTGTAAGGAACAAAACAAAAAGGAGGGGAGCAGATGAAATGTGTTTTCTTTGAAGGTGAAAAGAAATCTCTGCCCTTGATGTCACTTCAGACGCCCATGACTAAACAGGGATGGGCATGACCAAGGGGTGGATAGAATTCATGTTTCGCTGTGAATTTTATTTCAGTGTAGCAAAGATGATCATCTTCAGCTTACAAAACAGTCACAGAAAGAATGAGAATCAGACACCTTGAAATTATTCAGTGGCAACTGTGTGATGTGATGTGACAGAGTGTCACTAATACCTATGGTCTAATCTGTATTTATAAACAGAGTTTGCTACTTGTCACAAATCCCAAAACAAATACATTTGTTGTACTGTGATGCCCTTAGGAAGAATCGCATTTGATCATCTGCCTTGGTCTTCTCCGAATGATTTTAACTGAAATAAAAGAACTGCAGTAATATCTGAACTAAAGGTCCCACTGAATTGATAAAAGAGAGTGTCAAAAACCTATTTCTTTGAAAAAATTGGGACGATCCCCAGTGGGGTTGGGGTTATGTGGAAATCCTGCCTCAAATACAATGAGGGAGAAACTCACACTTCCTTGCAACAAGAAAAACAGGAATAATGATGACTTTATTAAAATGATGTACAGAGCATATTAAACAAACAAACAGAATGACATCATAACCAAATTTATCTGAGAATTTTACAAAGAATAGAGTACAGCATCTGGATGCTCTAGTTTTGGTGTTTATATTCCAAGAAAAACTTGTTTTTGTCATCAGTTTTGTTCAATATAAAGGTGCCCATATGTGTACCAAATTCATGAGGAGTTGTTTTATGGAGCTGTTAATATTATGTTTCTTTAAATTGTTTATTAGTCATTCCAACAACCTAGAGAACTATTTCCCTAAAAAAAGTGTATGACAAATTTTATTTTGAAATATCCTATGCTTTCAGCCCAGTTCACATCTAATTATATTCATGACCACTCTGTTTCTTAATTAATAGTATTGAATTAGAGTACTGAAACATTTCAAATTACAAATATCCTAAAGGGGAAGCAATTGGTGAGAGTGGACAGGAAACAATTGTTTTGTTTGCTTTTCTTTGTTGGGTTGAAAGTAGGGATTGCTTATTGAGAATGAACATCATAAAACCATATATATATATATGGGTATCGTGGATGGAGAACAGATTTGAAAATGGGACTCTCATACTGATAAAATCTCATCAGATAAAAGGTTTATCTGTGTTATGTCTTATTTCCTTGCTGTGGAATTACAGCTACTCACTTATGAATTTGGGTCTCTTCCTTACCAGTTGTGTGACTTTGGGCTTGTTAGTTTTAAATGTATAATTGGGATACTAATATAATTTACTTAATACAGTGGTTACTGGGCAAAATGGAAAAATACATATAAGGAGCAAGAGAAAGCATCTCCTTCATAACAAGTACTCAATATATGGTAGCTATTTTTCTCCTCCTTATTAAATTATATAGTTTAATATTATAAAAACAATAACTTTTTTGATATACATATATTGTAGAAGTTTATTACATTTTAAATACAGATGACCTGAATATTTAGACCCTATTAACAATTTTTCCTCATTTTTCTATGTATTATAGTTTTTAACTGAGTTGAATAATCTTAATAATTGAATATCTTTATCAACTAGAGTATACAAAACTATGATTGATTATCAAAAACAATTGCTCCCAAAAGGAGCTAAACTTTTAGAATGCCTTGGCCAACAGATAGTTATCAAATTGACAATTTTAAAGTGGCTTTACAATTTATATCATTATTATCACTTTTTAAATTGTGATTATGAATATCTGTATTTTGTTCAAATGAAGAATATCACTTACTATTATAAAAGCTTTGGTGAAAATTGACGGTTCTCCACAAAATTTCTTTTAGGTGTGACATTCTATCTCACTACATTAATTACTTCAAGATACAGTCAATTCTTATAATTTATTATAGTTATATTCTATAAAGTGGATACAAATGCTCAATTAATTAGTACTGAATCATTGCTCCTAGGAAAAATACAGGGTTAAGTTCCTGTGAGCCTCCGGTCACATTTTCAGAAATTGGTCATTAGATGACTTGTTTTGTGTATTTCTGTTTGAAGGCACTTTATTTAATACACATCATCTATTCATTAATATTGAACTCAATGAGCTCAGTAGAAGACAATTGCACTTAACTCCTACCTAAAGGAAGCTTATCTAACACATGTGTTTTTTCCCTAAGGCAATTCACAGCCTGCTTGTACTTAGGAACAGGAAACCCACTGCAACACTATGCCCGTGTGTCATTTTAAACAGCAAAACCACCAACAAAAAGCACAAAAATTTTAAAATGTGGCATTAAATAGACCCCAGAAAGAACACTAATTTACAATATAACAGGAAACTGAAGAAGTTTGAAAAAAAAAACTGAAAGAAGAAGACAGGAACCCTTAGCTGGGAACACATGTATGAGGCAACTCAAATTTTTTGCTTCTCCACTTATGTCTATAAATGACCATGAAAGTGTCACGAGTATTCATTTGGAGACTACAAATACATTTTACCAAGTAGGCAAATTTGCAAAAATAGAATCCATGAATAAAGAGGGTTGACTGACTGTATTTAAGGTGAAATTCCAATGGATAAGTCTAGTGGAAATGGATCCTATTTTTCAAGTTGTCATATATAAATCATAAACTTCATGTCCTAGAAAGAATGCGGATCAACCAAGTCCTCCCCAAAAATATTGTCTCCTTTTTTGTCTTCCCTGTGAGAGTTGGGGAAAATCTATGTAATAATGAATACAGATCTATTTGATGCACTTTAAGATTTAATTAAAAAAAGAATTTTTACCATAAAAAAGATTTTCCTTATAACACAATACCCTACATTTCTGAGCAAAAATGACAACAATAGTAACAAAAAAGCAGCTTTTCTTTTTTAAATTTTCTTGATTTAGGAATGCAAATTACTACTCTAAAAGTCTACATACATCCTAGAAGTAAATACAATTAAATATATTCTTGTGGCTTTACTAGCCTCATTTTGTAGTTTCCAGCTTTACCCCAGGGAACAATGGTTTACTTGAGACCACATTTTGTAGCTCTTTAGGTCATGGAAGAAAAATAGCACAGATGTTGCCAAACTCAAAACTAAAATAAAGACAGAAGGTTCTCTGACTAGTTGATAAGGAAATATGTCCCCAGAGAGAAAATGTTGACTTGCTAAACACCTTTTTGTTTATTTACTATCTCAACTTTTTTTCACTCGGTTTAAAATGGGCATCTCAATCATAATCTAATCTACCCAAGAGTTACATCTGTTTTTGTTTTGTTTTGTTTTTCTTTTTTTGTCTTTTAAAAGTTACCTAAATGGGGAAATTGATCAAGCAGATAAATTTTGACATTTTCTAAATTCAGTGAAAGATGATGAAGAGTGACTAGAAAATTTCTAAGGAGAATTTTCAGTTTTATGAAAACCATGATTCTTAAAAACATTAATTCAAACTTGAATATTCAAACAGTAAAATATATTTTGAAGCTATTCTTCATTATTTCTCTCAAGCTATGAAAATCAAACAAAAGAGGGGCGCCTGGGTGGCTGAGTCATTAGGTGTCTGCCTTGGGCTCAGGTCATGATCCCAGGTCCTGGGATCCAGCCTGCATCAGGCTCCCTCCCTGCTCAGCCTGCTTCTCCCTCTCCCATTCCCCCTGCCTGTGTTCCCTCTTTCACTGTCTCTCTCTCTCTGTCAAATAAATAAAATCTTTAGAAAAACAAATCAAACAAAAGTAACTCTTTATTAATAATCACATTTTTTAATCAATGGCGCTTCTAAAATTACAAGAGAAAAAATATATTTAAAGAAAGAAAGAAAAGTGTAATTTCAAAACAGAAAACAAAATGACTGTGTTGCTAAATGTGCAAGGGTTAGGTGATATTCGGGGATTTGATGGCTAATTTTTAGTAATCAGTTATTCAAACACACACACATGAACAACCTTTTAATGTATAGTGCTTTCCAATCTTCATTGTGTAAATACTCCAACCATGGTTGATTTCTAATTACCAACATGTCAGGAAAGGTGGAATACAGAGATGGGAAGTGACAGGAACATCCAGCTCTCATAATCTGGTAAAAGCTGCCTCTAGCACAGCGCTGGTTATATCTCTGAACAATTTTTTTTTTCATAAATATGATTTTTTTTTTTACCAATCAACTGATAAAATTACATTCCTTAAGAATATAGCTTATTTTGCATTATATGTAGCTCTTAGGGCAAAACATGCAAATATTCTTGAAGCTTAACTGGTCTTACTGATTTTTTTTCTAAAAATTTCATATACTATTGAAATACTGTTTTTAGTATGTATTTTAAAAGACAAAACTTATCATTTATAAATACCTACTTTGTATATAAATAATTGCTACTTATAAATATTTAGATTGACATGGTTAGACTGAAAATCAGTATTTCCATCTGGCAACCTTCCTAATGCCTAAAAGGGCAATGCATGAGCGTATGTGAGTGTCGGTGTGTTTGTGGATGACTATGAAGACGAATGTGTTTGTGAGAAGGAAGGAAAAAGACAGTAGAGAGAAACAGAGAAGTATCTTCCTTAAGTACTGTTAAGATATTACTGGTAAACTTAATTGTCAAGAAAATACAGTATAATTTACTGCGTGGCTAAGAAATTATTTATGACAAGGTGTCTTGTGAATTTATCAATATATTGAAAGGATTGAAGTGTTTTTTTTTTTCAGTTAAATTTATAGTCTCTGTTTTTTATTTTACATTTTCTTTTTACTCTAGATTTACGATTCCAAAATAGGATTACTTTTTCTTCCCTTTTACCTGGTATTTATAATAGCGTTTGAATCCTCAAAGTCTGTTTCAGGTGTTTGAAGCAGGAGTAGGTGAGAAACTGTGAATCACAGTTTAGGAACATTGATACAGATTACTATTCAAAGTTTAGACTATAATTGCATAATTTTGCATAAGCTCATGTTTGAAGCACATTTAAATTCCATGCACTATCAAATTATTATTTTTTTTAAGATTTTTTATTTATTTATTTGACAGAGAGAGACACAGCGAGAGAGGGAACATAAGCAGGGGGAGGGGCAGAGGGAGAAGCAGGCTTCCCGCGGAGCAAGGAGCCCGATGCGGGACTCGATCCCGGGACTCCAGGATCATGACCTGAGCCGAAGGCAGTCGCTTAACCGACTGAGCCACCCATGCACCCTAAACCATACATAGTTTTAATTTAAAAAATAAATAAGTAAAATGAAATGATGAGATTTACCCAAGTAGAAAAAACACACCTAGCATCAAGATCTTGGCTTCTATATACCATCCTCCTATAAAAGGAACCAAGGATCCTTAAGTAAATGGCTGATTTTAGGACTGGGATAGTGAAAGTGCAAGATAATCCTGGAGCGTCTTGTAGGACCAGGAAGTGAATAGTGCAGAAAAAAAAAACAAAAAGCTGGGGCTGGTCAAAGGGATACAGGAGCCAACATTAAAGGAATCTCGATGGCCTAAGCTGGAACAATTTGAGCAACAAAATAAGTAACATAGTACTGGATTATAACCCAAAATATAAAATAAATATTCATAAGGTCATATGGATATAAATGGATGATTAAATAATACAGAAAAATGAAGAAATCTTCTTTACAGAATTCTAATGTATGTCAATAACACCCTCCCATAGATGGAGCTTAAACCTACTCTCCCTTGACGATGGGCTCAATTTAGTGATTTGTGTCCAATTAATAGTATATGGAAAGGGAAAAATTATAACTATACTATAGAGAAACCTGCCAAACACTACCCTAACCAAGTGATCAAGGATAACATCCTCAGTTATGTCATGTGGATATTATTTATCTCCTAATATAATGTGATGAAAAGAGCATATCACCCCTGTGATAGTCTTTCCAAAACCCATAATCACAGTCCAGTCATGAGAAAAAAGAACTCTAACTTAAAGTGCATTCTATGAATTATCTGACTAATACTCTCCAAAACTGTAAAAATCATGAAAAATAAAGACAGTGAGGAACTATCATACAAGAAGAAAATAAGGGGACATAACTACATGCATTATGATTGAATGAATAGGATCTTCCAAAAGAAAAAATAAAAGACTTTAGTGGAAATCCAAAACGTATGGAATTTAGTTGATAATGTACCAATATTGGTTTTCAGTTTTGACAAATATACTACATGGTACTATAAAATGATGGTATCAGGGAAAACTGAGATTTGCTGAGGGATACACAGGAACTCTGTATATTATCTTTGCAAGTTTTCTGTAAAACTAAAACTATTCCAAAATAAAATTAATTTTTATTTTTATTTATTTTTTAAAGATTTTATTTATTTATTTGAGAGAGAGAGTGTGTGTGCACAAGTGGGGGAAAGGAGGCAAAGGGAGAAACAGACTCCCTGCTGAGCAGGGAGCCTGACATGGGGCTCAATCCCACACCCTGAGATCATGACCTGAGCCGAAGGCAGACGCTTAACCACCTGAGCCACTCATGTTCCCCATAAAATGTTTATTTTTAAATAAAGGTGAGATTTGAGGAAATATTTGAGTGAAGTAAGGGAGTGATCCTTGAGAATATTAAAGCTGAGGGCATGGATAGAAGGGGAGGGGGTTGGGGGGACGGGTTAGCCTGGTGATGGATATTAAAGAGGGCACATATTGCATGGAGCACTGGGTGTTATACACAAACAATGAATCATGGAACACTACACCAAAAACTAATGATGTAATGTATGGTGATTAACATAACATAATAAAATAAAATTAAAAAAAGAAAAAAAAAAAGAAGTATCCCAGATAAAGGCAACAAAGGCTGGTTAAGTGCCTGAGTTGTCAAGGATCAACCAGGATGCAAGTGTGACTTCCTAAAACTGAGTGAGGGATCATTAAGAGAAGAGAAGCTATTTCTTAAGGGGAGTAAGACTGTGTGTGTGTTTGTGCTTGTGGGTGTGCACATATGTGTGTTAGCATATGTGTGCATGCTTGTGCTTGTAGGAATCTCTGCCAACATTGGCAAGATTTCAGATTTTTTTTTCCTCACTGTTTACATCAGCTACTATTTTTGTTATTTTCCCATCTCCTAACTACAAATACATTGTCAACTGTGTTTCTTGGGAGGAGGATTATTTCTCAGTGAAATCAAGGACAATGGAAGAAATAATATAGTGTGTATTTCCATATTTTTTTATATGTGGAACTTTAGCTCATGTTTCTACTAAGTACAAAATAAAAATATTTCACAGCACTTTCTAAAATGTTCCAGATCGGACTTCATTACACTAATATTAATAATAATCATCTTGGTTATATTTCCCAATCTAATACAAACATTTACTTACAAATTGGTATCATTTGCTTTGTTTTTATTTGCCTAATGTATAATTAAATCATCACTTCATCATATTCTATGCATGCAAAAAGTACCCTTCTCTTGCATTAAAATTTCTTGACCACTGTGACATATCACACTCTATGTTGTCAAGAAAATGACCAATACAATCATTATAAAACTACAGGTAGAATCTGAAAATATTTTTGGAGTTGCAGAGTCTTAAAGTTTTTCTTTCCTTAGTATATGTGATACAATTAGTCATAAATCCGTCTACTTGTGCTGGTGTTAAAATAGTACCTTGCTCAGCCTCTTTTAGAGGTTTGTTTTCCAATTAAAGATCTGCTTTAGCTAGGTAGAATTAGTATGACTTTATACTATGCCAAAAAGCTACAGTGAAACATCTCAACCACATAATATATTCAAGCCATCTGTTTCTTACTGTATTGTTTCTAAACTATCAGATTATTGTTTCATCCATAAAATTATGTCTCTAGAGAAAAAGAACAAAAAAGAAAGTCAAAATTTGAATGCCATTATAGTGTGTGTGTGTGTGTGTGTGTATGTGTATACCAAAAATGTAATCAAAATATTTTACCTGTCGCAATTTTATTAGTGTTGAAAGGATGGTCCTTGGAGATCTTCTAGCCTAAACTTCCTACCAACTCTAGCATCAATTTTTCCGGTAACTATGAGAAGTTGTCAGTTTGTTCTTCTCTCAGGCATGTCTAGGATAAGGGATTCAGTACTTCATGAAGTAGGTAGCATATTTAGAGGTAGATATATTGTATTTATAAAATTCTACCTCACTGACTAAAAACATGCCTCACAAAATTTTCCAAATTGTCTGGGTTCTGTACTCTCCAGCTACATAAATCAAATCCCTCTATCCCAGGGTATGCTTTCAAACAATGAAGACACATTCTCTCTTGTCTTTTCTATATTGTCTTTTCTATAAGTTAAGCGTCCTCTCATTTTTTCCTAGGACTAATTCAAGTCACTGGCTGAGGAAAGCACATGTCATAAAGTTGCACATTTCAGTGATTTCCCAGGCACCATCTCAGATACAATTTTAATCTTTATGCCATGTCTTACAGTACTTTCTTTAGCACTGACCTTGCATCCATTCAAACTTACGACACAGACTCTCCAAAACTTTGTCAACTTCAAATATAAATTCATGGTATCTGCATATGAAATATGTTTGAAGATTTTTGAGCCTCCAATAAGAGTCCTACTCCTGAAGAGACATTGTATAAGGAAGCATCTTTGTTCTCAACCCTAGAAGGGATGTCTCACTGTTAGTAACACCCAGCATACTAACCAGCCTTGGCCACCTCATTGTTTCCCATTCTTTTCACTCCTGTCTTTTCTCTTTTCCTCCATCACTCTTCTCTTCTTCATGCATTGCTCTAGTTCCCACTTCTGGAACTAGATCTGGGAACATACTGCATATTAAACACTCATCTAGTCACTCAGCTAAATAAGAGGATATTTCTTTGACATAATCTACCATTCTTAGAATGAGGGGTGTGTGTGTGTGTTCCACTGAAATATAATTGTCTTAACATGTTAACTATCTGATCAGTCTCCAATGTTTATAGATACTTGGCATATTGTGCGTTTGTTTTATTTTTATTTTTTTTGAACTAACTCATGTGTTCCAAATACAGTTCTAAGCACTTTAATTCTATTATTTAATTATCTCAATAGCTCAGTATGTTATATTCTTTTAAAATCCCCATATAAATGAGGAAACTGGAGGATGGTGAAGTTAGGAAGTTTTTTGGTGAGAGCTCAGCCTCTTAACTACATTTCCATTTTTCTCAAAATGTGACAGCTAAAACAAATTATAAATGCCAAACTTATATGACCAAGACAGGGTAGGTTAGGTCTATTCTGTTTAATATTTCAACTCTTAAATTGTATTTATGAAATTAAGTTTGTGTTACAAAATTTTAGTATATTACGTCAAAGTACTGAATTATACTGAACTTGAATTGAGGTTGTTTTTTTCCCTCAGTAAGAATAACCTTGGTAATTTTCCTCTGAGATTATTTATTGCTAAGTGGGGTACATTTATCCAATTTCATCCAACTCTTTTTCTTTTGAAAACAGTATCATTTTTATAATTTTTTTTACCCATTATAGTACAGAATTAGTATTATTCAAATAAAATGTTTGTTAGAGGCATGCTGAGGTTATTGAAATTATAATAGAACTTATTCTTGAACAATGTCTCAGTATTTTTTCTCATTGAATAAATTGCAGAAGCAACAGACTTTGTAATAAAATGCAAAAAGAATATGTTCAACATATTTCTGGACAAAGTAAAGAGATTATTGTAGATATGACTTAAATTTCACTGTGATTCACATTCATATTCAGAAAGCAGTTTTGCAAAATTTGTCTATTTAGTTGTTTCCTTTGAGCTCAATACAAATGGGATTCTTTGTCTTTCTGATCTATGTATATTTTTGGGGTTTTATAAAAAATTTTCATTTGTTTGAAACTTCATACAGGTAGTACTTTACCATTCTATATAAGAAATGTTTCTCTTGGGAAAGGCTATACACACACATACACACATACATACGAAACAAGTTTTCTTTGTGGGTTGGGGTCCGAAAAGCTAAATTATCACAAATACATTTATTAAAAACAAAATTTTTCTAGTTTCAATTCAATTTCAATTAAGTTTAATACATAAATCCTAAAGGGTAAGCTTATCAATTTCTTTAACTACAAAGTTTCTTTAAGGAGAAAATCAGCCTGATGTACTCATATGGATTCATATAATTGGCAGTGGTATGGTTATAGGCTTACATAAACAGCTACTGCTGATCTCCAGGACAAGGTTCAGCAAAAAACATGGTAGGAAAGGACCCAGGGCATAGCTGAATACACTAATACTATAAGTGACTGCAATAATACTCAAGGGCTTTAACTGGAAACCATTCAGTTTGCTTCCTCTTGGCTCATGTGCATTTTATCAGCTGGTTAGACAAACAAGAAATTTTCCAGGGGCGCCTGGATGGCTCAGATGGTTAAGCGTCTGCCTTCAGCTCAGGTCATGATCCCACGGCCCTGGGATCGAGCCCCGCATTGGGCTCCTGGCTCAGCGGGGAGCCTGCTTCTCCCTCTGCCTCTGCCTCTCCCCCTACTCATGCTCTCCCTCTCTCTATCTCTGTGTCTCAAATGAATAAATAAAATCTTTAAAAAAAAAAAAAAGAAATTTTCCAGAAGGGTTATCCATGTTACTTACTTTGATCTAAAAGGATGAGACAAACCCTCAAAACTAAAATTTAATTCCATATATAAGTGGATACCAAGTTTTAGTGACACACTTCATGTTGAATTATCAGCTTACTATATTGTAAATAAAGGCATTAAATATGACTATCATTTAATATTGTTACAAAAATATAGTTTGTTACTTAAAAGTAGATTTATTCGATACAGTTTAGTTTGTTCTAGATTGGGGATTTAAAAAAAACAAATGGCTGCAAAGACTAGGCAGATGATGTACAAGAGTGAAGACGACCACATGGAGATTGAAGTAGGCAGAAAAGTCACAGCTTATCTAAAGGGAATGGTTGCCACCAGGTTCTGGTTAATTGTGACTATGAGAGACTTCACACCTAGTGTTGCCAAATCTCCAGTTTTTCAAGCTAAATCAACACTTTCTGTGAGGGGTCAAACATCACTGAACCTGTGTGTTGCTCATTTTCAAACTGTGGTTTAGGAAGCGCAGTCCATCCTATACCCTATTTTTCATAGTCTGCCTGCACTTCCACCACCATTGCCATAATCCTAATAAAAATTACTTGTATTCACTCTATATCATCTATGTTCAAGGCACATTCAAAACATTTTACAATATGTATTAATTCAAAAAAATAGTTTTTTCTTCACTGTACAGGAAAGTAAACTGTCCCTTAGGCAGGAAGCAGCAGATCAAGTATTCAAACACTATTAGTCCAACCATACACCACACCTGCTAATCCATCACACCATGTTACCTCTTCACAAATGTGTTGATCACAAAGTGGACCAGCTCTCACCACTTGTAAAACTAGATAGTTCTGCTGACTTGTAACCTATTGCAAGACACTAAAAGCTATGTATGGTCTACCACTTTGTACTTAAATGATTTTAACCCGTTGACATTTTTTGCTTGTTAATAGCATTGAGTATGATTCAGATGTTTGCAGCTGAATTTAATTGGTGTTTTGACTTCTCAAATTGTTGTCAGTTATATTGTCAGTATTTGGTTCTGAGGGTATAGAAGGAGCTATGCCAGAATAAATGATATTTAAGTAATTAATTTCTTAATTCCCAATTTCTATGTTTTTAATAGACAGTTTCAGGTTCACAGCAAAATTGTGCAGAAAGTACAGTTCCCATAGGCCATCTGCCCCACACGTACATATCCTCCCCACTGTCAACCGCTTGTCACAGAGAGATACCTTTGTTAAAATCAATAAACCTAGAGTGACACATCATTATCACCCAAAGTCCACAGTTTATACAGGGTTCTCTCTTGGTGTACATTCAGTGGTTTTTGACGAATGTATCATGGCATGTATCCACCATTATAGTACCATACAGAACAGTCTCATTGCCCTAAAAATCCTCTGTGTTCTGTCATTTCATCTTTCTTTCCTCTCACCCTCTGGAAACCACTGATTTTTTAATTCTTTCCATTATTTTGCCTTTCCCAAAATGTCATGTAGTTGAAATTATATAGCATGTAGCCTTTTCACTAGCTTCTTTCACTGAGTATGAATTTAAGTTTCCTCCCTGTTTTTGTTGTTGTTGTTGTTGTTGTTGTTGTTGTTATGGCTTCACAGCTCATTTCTTTTTAGTGTTTAATACTATCCCACTGCCTGGATATGCCACGTTTACCCAGATATTCACCTACTGAAGGACATCATGGTTGCTTCCAAGTGTTTGAAATTATGAATAAAGCTGCTATAAACATCCATGTGCAGGCTTTTGTGTGGACATTAGTTTTCAAATTACTTGGAAGCACAATTGTCGGATCATGTCATAAGAGCATGTTTAACTTAGGAAACCGCAACATTGCAGGTTGCCTGGGTGGCTCAGTTGGTTAAGCACCCAACTCTTAATTTGGCTCAGGTCATGATCTGAGGGTCAAGAGATTGAGCCCAGGTCAGGCTCTGCCCTGGGCGTGGAATCTGCTTAAATTCTCTCTCTCCCTCTCCCTCTGCCCCTTCCCCCACACTCTATCTCTCTTAAAAGAAAAATTAAAGAAACTGTCACATTGTTTTCCAAAGTGATATACCATTTTGCATTCCCATAAGCAATGAATGAGAGTTCCTATTGCTGTACATCCTCACCAATATTTGATATTAGTATTTAAGATTCTAGGAGCACCTGGGTGGCTCATTTGGTTAAGCAGCTGCCTTCATCTTAGGTCATGATCTCAGGGTGCTAGGATAGGGCCCCATATCAGGCTTCCTGCTCAGCGGGGAGTCTGCTTCTCCCTCTCCCTCTGTACTCTCTCTCAAGTAAATAAAT
Organism: Mirounga leonina; assembly: GCF_011800145.1. Classification (NCBI taxonomy): domain Eukaryota; kingdom Metazoa; phylum Chordata; class Mammalia; order Carnivora; family Phocidae; genus Mirounga; species Mirounga leonina. The sequence goes on from NW_023270739.1 coordinate 31,235,634, forward strand.
AAAATCTTTAAAATATATATATTTCAGCTATTCTAATAGGTGTGTGGTGTTATCTCATTATTTTAATTTATAATTCCCTAATGAAATATGATGTATAACATCTTTTCATCTGCTTATGTTTCATTAGCATATCTTCTTTGTTTATTTTTAAATCAAACAGTTTTATTACTGTTGAGTTTTAAGTGTTCTTTATATATTTTGGAATACAATATTTTATCAGATACTTTTTTGCAAATAATTTCTTTCAATCTGTGGCTAGTCTTCTCATTCTCTTAACAATGTCTTTCACAGAGCAAAAGTTTTTAATTTTGATGAAATCCAACATTTCAATTATTTCTTTCATGGATCATGCCTTTGGTGTTGTATTTGAATAGTCAATTCCAAACCCAAGGCCATCTAGCTTTTTCCTGTCTTCTAGAAGTTTTATAGCCTTACGTTTTACATTTAGATTTATGAAACGTTTTGACAATGTTTGTGAAGGGTGTAAAATCTATGTCTAGATTCTTTTTTATTCTTTTACATTTGGATGTCAAGTTGTTCCAGCATCATTTGTTGAAAAGATTATCTTCAGGGCGCCTGGGTGGCTCAGTCATTAAGCGTCAGCCTTTGGCTCAGGTCAAGATCCCAGGGTCCTGGGATAGAGCCCCACATCGGGCTCCCTGCTAGGCGGGAAGCCTGATTCTCCTTCTCCCGCTCCCACTGCTTGTGTTCCCTCTCTCGCTGTCTCTCTCTCTGTTAAATAAATAAATAAGATCTTAAAAAAAAGAAAAGATTATCTTCGATCCTTTGTCAAAGATGAGTGGACTATTTCTGGGCTCTATTTCTGTTCAATTGATCTATTTGTCTATTCTTTCATCAATACCACATTGCTTTAATTCCTATATCTTTGTAGCAAAACTTAAAGTCAAGTAGTGTCAATTTTTTAACTTGGTTCCTCTTCAATATTGTATTGGTTTTCTGCATCTTTGGCCTCACCATGTAAGATTTAGAATCAATTTTTCAATATCCACAAATTACTTGCCAGGATTTTGATTTGAAATGCATTAAATCTATAGATCAATTTGTTAATAACTTACATCTTGACAATGATGAGTCTTAACCTTGAACATGGAATAATTTTCCATTTATTTAGTTCTTTGGTTTGGTTCTTCTGACTTTTGTCCCCACTGTATTATTTTTTTTTTTTAAAGTTTAGTTTTTTAATTTTCATGTCTTCCTTTTGCCAGTGTTTGTATAATATCCTGGCAAGTGTCACCACTTAACGAGAACTCAGTGGAGATGGCAGCCTAACCTATAATGGATTTTGCTGAGCCAGTGTTATAGGGATAAAGTCCTTGTTATGGCAAGAATAAAGATATTTGCAAAAGCCACATATTTCCTAACAAATCTGAACATCTGTGCTACTTAATATTCTGCAATCAAGTTTATATCACATTTTTGACTTAACTCAGTATTTTACCTTCTTATCTTACAGTTGTGCCACTGGCCATTGAAGGGGAAAACTCATAGAACCAAGCAAATTGTTTTCAGGACAAATTCATAGCCTTCAACATAATACAGGCTTATAATGATGACAATACTTCTAATGTTCAGCTTTGTCACAGGTTGATTTCTCCAGAAAGTAGATTCTGAGACTGAGATTTGCATGCAGAAATTATACTAGTGAATACTCTGGGGCTGCATGGTGTCTTCAGAGCTGAGGGCTGAAAATAGTGAGACCTTCATGTTTCCATTCATATGTCATCTTTTCCTCTGCCATTCCCTACTGAGAAACTTCCATTCTTCTTATAACTTCCTAAAATCCAGTTGTACGAGGACAAGATGAGACACTGGTGTCAGAGACTAATCCTAACTCTATCATTACCTAGCCATATGATATAGAAAATATATATATATATATTATATATAAATATTTATATATATAGACAAAACACTTTATGTCTCTTGGGTTGAATTTTGTCATCTGTAAAATTAAGGGATGTGAATAATGATTTTATGGAAGCTAAAATGCTCTATTTAAATAATCACAGATTAAATGAAATAACATGATTCTTGTTAATATAATATTTGGGATGAGAAAGTGATTAGGTATATAAATAAGATTTGCGGGAGGTGACTGATTCATGGTAGTTTACTGTTAAATTCCCTACATCTTGTTCATGTTCAAAACATGCTCTAATAAAATATACATGAAAATTATGTGATTCTAAAAGTCTACTTTTTACATTTTTTTACAAAAATATAGTCAAGAGATATTATAAAACCAAAAGATAGATCATTTCTGTCTACTTTATAATCCATATTTTCTGTCATATGAGTGTGTACACATATGTACAAACACATCTCAAAAGCATAATATAAACATCCCAAGAATTTCAAATTTTCCTAATTATGAAAGTTTAGATTCTTTTCTAATTATTAAAAAGTAATACTGTGCCACTTCGTCTCCTCTTCTAAAATAGCACTATGGCTTCATACTCACAAGTGAGAAGACTCTCTCCAGGCCATTAAATTTGTATTGACTTCTATGTCTATTCTAGTTATTTATGATTACCTTAAACCCAAGCTTTGTCCTTGTAAATGTGGTGCTATATTTAAGTGTAAATGGAAATAATAAATCACATGTTCAGGGCGCCTGGGTGGCTCAGTTGGTTAAGCGACTGCCTTCGGCTCAGGTCATGATCCTGGAGTCCCTGGATCGAGTCCCGCATCGGGCTCCCTGCTCGGCGGGGAGTCTGCTTCTCCCTCTGACCCTCCCCCGTCTCATGTACTCGCTCTCTCTCATTCTCTCTCTCTCAAATAAATAAATAAAATCTTTAAAAAAATAAATAAATAAATAAATCACATGTTCATTTTGGTACTCTTTTTAAAGACATTCCTATAATCTTTTGCTCTAGTACCTACTGTATAAAATGCCTTATTTTATTATTATTAATATAAAAATTATCAATTTCCTCTATTACATTTTGAATTTGTTGAGAATTCAGATTTTAATGTATCTTTTTAATTTATTTTTAAGCAATTAGCACAGCATTTGGCATAGAAAAGTTACAATAATTTTTTTTTAAGATTTTATTTATTTTTTCGACAGAGAGAGAGAGAACACAAGCAGGGGGGAGCAGCAGGCAGAGGGAGAGGGAGAAGCGGGTTCCCTGCGGAGCAGGGAGCCTGATGAGGGACTCGTCCCAGGACCCTGAGATCATGACCTGAGCTGAAGGCAGATGCTTACTGACTGAGCCACCCAGGTGCCCCTACAATAAATTCTTATTAAAAGTGAATTTAATTCTATTTTGCCTCTCTTTCTTTTTTTTCCTTCTCCTACCTTTTCCTCTGACCACTTATTTTTCTTACAAAAGAACTAATGTTTTGTCATCTTCTGAAAAATAGCACACCATGGCCTGTAAAACAGAGGTTTGAACACTCTTTCCAGGACATTAAGCTTTTATTGACTTCTAGGTCTAAATTAGTAAATTATGATGTCCTTAAAACACTATCTTTCTCCTGTGCTCATCCTCACTTTTGATCTGCTTTTGGTTTTCCTTTTTCTTTTTCAAGGTGGTCTTTTATCATTACTTGACAGCAAGGTTCAATACATAACAGAGAACAATTTCTTATTACCTGGAGAATGGGACGTTTAATGATTACTATGAAAGAAAAGAATAACACCTTTAAACACAGAAAACAAGCCAGTGAAGTATGAAATAAAAATAAGCATATCTTCAATGGATATCATTTTATATAAATATTATCTAATGCATTAAAAAGTAAAATTAATTATCTCCTGCTCCTATGTGGGAATACACTTTCCAGTCTTCCCAGCGACTTTTCCAAGCTCTTGATTAATTTATCAAAATTATGTGCAGATTGTTGTGGAGTCCAATAAGAATATAAAAAAATAATACATTTTCACTTTAGTAATAAATTATTTGAATGTGTTACACAGGGAAACAATGACTACTAGAAAAATAGAAAAGTGTCTATAAAGTGTTAAAGGATAATGGAAATAAAAGATTCTTGTATCATAATGGACAGCACAGTGTCACATTTATGCTTCTTACATACACTTAATTGTTTTAGTCTGTTTGGGCTGCGGAACACCATACGTTGGGTGGCTTATAAACAACAGAAATTTATTTCTCATGGCTCTGAAGGCTAGAAAGTTTAAGATCAATGTGCTGGCAGATTTATTGTCTGGTGAGAGCCTGCTTCCTGGTTCATAGACAGCTATCTTTTTGCTGTGTCCTCACATGGCAAAAGAGCAAGAGAACTCTCTGGGGTTTCTTCTATAAGAGCACACTCCCATTCATGAGAACTCTACCCTCATGACCTCATCAATTGCTAAAGGTCCCACCTTAGGGATTAGGATTTCAACATAAGAATGGAGGGATCATAAACATTGAGCCCGTTACATTTACCTATAAAGCAGATGGGCAGAAAGCTGCTTATGTTCTTCCCCTCACCCTTCATGAGAAAACATTAAGATAACTGAGATGTGAATGTAATTAGGGCAGGAGACTGTATATAAAGCTGTGAATGTTGATCATTGACAACACATCTAGCTCTCATCCTGACAGGCTCCTTTTCTCCTATGGCTTATTTATCTATGTATCAATGTGTCTATGTATCTGAGGTTTTTCCTCAAATGTTCATTATGCTGTAGTATTCATGAACGAAATACCATGTGTTTTCTAAACCTTATAATACAGCAAATGCATATAAATCAGAGAAAAACATTATATTAATTTCTCATATGTGTTTTTTCAGGTGGAGAGGAAAACACAACCTACTAGAGATTTGTCTCATGACACTTCAAATGTATATAAGTTTTCTAAACTAAAGGACCTTCAGAACATCATGATATCCAAAGAGGAAGGTGACCTTATAATGAGTAGGAGTAGAGGGTTGATTGCTTAATATTTGAATAGTTATAGATAAAACATACTAAGAACAGTGATCTAAACCACACTTACGTATTTTTTAATCAAACATTATTACAATATTATTGACTATATTCATTTATGCTGTACTCTTCATCTTGAGTTATTTATTTTATAAATGGAAGTTTATACCTCTTACTCCCCTTTATCTGTTTCACCCAACCCCCCTCCTCTCTGGAAACCACCAGTTTGTTCTCTGTATTTAAAAGTCTGCTTTTTTGCTTGTCTCTTTGTTTGCTTTGTTTTTTGATTCTACGTATAAGTGAAATCATCTGGTATTTGTGTTTCTGGATGACTTATTTCACTTAGCATCATACCCTCTAGCTCCATCCGTGTTGTTGCAAGTGGCAAGATCTCATTCTTTTTTATGGGTAATATGTCCATTGTATGTGTGTGTATATATTATACACATACCTCATGTTCTTTATCCATTCATCTATTGATGGACACCTGGATTGCTTTCATTATCTAACCTATTATAAATGATGCTGCAATAAACATAGGGGTGCATATACCTTTTTGAATTAGTTTTTTCACTTTCTTTGGGTAAATACCTAGTAATGGAATTACTGGATCATGTGGTATTCTATTTTTAAATTTTTGAGGAACCACCATACTGTTTTCCACAGTGATTGCACCAATTTACACTCCTACTAACAGTGCACAAGGGTTCTTTTTTCTCATCCTTGCAAACATTTATTTCTTGTATTTTTGATTCTAGCCATTCTGACAACATTTTTTAATCAAATTATTTGGGGGGGGTTGGTGTTAAGTATTTTTTAAATAGGAAATTGTCTTATACATTTGTACTTAAGAATTATCAATGATGTTTTGTGAGAAATTAACACATTCCTTCACTAAAAGTCAGTGCCATCTCTTTGGAAAAGACAAATCTTACGGGGGCTTTCTAATTTAATCTCTATTTTTATAGATACCTCAATTTGACAGCGACCCAAATACCAATTCCTTTAGGAAGCACATACATAATATGTTGAAGGACTATGCTGGGTGAAGGACATGTAAATATATACACAAAACACATTTTCTCTGTTCTTGAAGAATATACAAACTGAAAATAAGAGCAGACATACCCAGTACAATAAGAAAGGATACAAAATAACGTATGACAGGATACAGATATTGCTCCAAAGTGTTATGGGAATTGAGAAGAAGACTAGATTAACTCTGGCTAAAGGAAAATTTTCATGGCAGCAGAGAAATTTGAGTTGGGATTTCCATGTTGGAAAATATGGACTTAAGGAGGATTAATATTCTGGGGGAACAGGATTGTGTAAACCCAAAACATTAAATCAGGATTATGAAAGGCATATGTGGGGGATTTTGTTCAGTTTGATTAAAACTAAAATTCAATGAGAAGACAGTTACATTCTTGGAGTCCACAGTTACACTCTGTGGAGTTTGCTTGAGATTCTCTCTCCCTCTTCCTCCCCCTCCATCTGCTTGTGTGTGCTCTCTCTCTCTCTCAAATAAATAAATAAAATCTTAAAAAAAATAAACAAGTTGAAAAAAATATGGGTTTAGAATAATCAAAATATATATCAACTCATTATCCTCATAATAGGTGAGAAATAAACTAAACACTATTTTATTTACCTAAAAATTTATTTACCTAAATTTAGGACCAATGCTCTAGGAGTAGAGCATTGAAGGGATTTTAACAGGCAAGCTAAGAATTTCTGATTTAAGCACTGAGATAGGAAATATTGTATATAAAGATAAATAACTACAGTTAAATAGATATAACTTTTATGCATAAAGATAAAAAAACAGATTTTTGTTTGTGACAAATGTTTACAGAGACTATAAAATTCTGACTTTATATATCTAATGCTAATTTTTTACTGTCACCCTACATGAAAATTCACTATATTTATTTGCTGCAGATTTGAGTCCATTGGCAAAGTTGCTGATTTGACTAGTTATTGTGTTGCATTAGACTTGACCATTTTGTTGGCATTTAAAAGAAACCTCTAGTACTTGGGGGCACTGAGATGGTTTTGGCTACAGAAGGGTCTCCCTGGAACTTCTCTGTTGGACCATCTGAATGTCAATCGCAATGAATGTTCTCAGGATGTGGCTTAGGAGATACTATGATAAATTGCTATAAAAATTAACTGCCGCTATACTTCAGAAAAGGATTGGTGGGGTTATTGAAAAAGAAACACAAGAGTGTAACTATAATCATTGTTCTGGTCTAATCTCACTGAAAAGTAATTTCACTGGAGTCATCCTAGTTACCTATTGAGTCATCTCTATTGTTGTTACCAAATTTCGTCTAAAAGGATCTTTCTGAAAATTCTGCCTAAGAATCTCACTTTTTAGCTTTTCCTAGGACTTTATAGCACAGTGATCTCAGAAAGAGAATTCAAATATTTTATTCCTAAGAAATAATAGGTGTTTTTTTTTACATATTCTAAAACTATTTTTATGCAAAATATTATTTCTCATGACCTCGGTTAGATATAGCCTAAAAGGTTTCCCTATATGTTACTTTTGGTGATGCCAAAACCAGAGAATTTCATTAAAAGTTTTAAGAGAAACAAATCAAATTTTCAGAGGTTCTACATTCACTGAATTTACTTCCAAGGCAAATGTGACAAAAATTTTTAATATGTAATATGTTATTTAGCATAAAAATTCACCAGTGCACAATAAAGTATGAGAAATATCATTTTTAGTATAGATTTATTTGAAAAATTACTAGAAAAGAAGACTATACTGTTGGTATTGGTTTTAAAACATTAGATAACTAACAGTATGCAGGAAGATATAATATTGTCACTCCTCACTAAACTTCCCTCTCTTTAATGAGCATTCTCTTAAAATAATTCCCAACCTTAGCTGTCACTCCTATCTCTCTTGCCTGTCTTTCCATATACCTACTGGTTAAGAAGAAAATGACAGGGGCGCCTGGGTGGCTCAGTCGGTTAAGTGACTGCCTTCGGCTCAGGTCATGATCCTGGAGTCCCTGGATCGAGTCCCGCATTGGGCTCCCTGCTTGGTGGGGAGTCTGCTTCTCCCTCTGACCCTCCCCCCTCTCATGTGCTCTCTCTCGCTCTCATTCTGTCTCAAATAAATGAATAAAATCTTAAAAAAAAAAAAAGAAGAAAATGACAAATAAGTGTATATATATATGTATATATACATATATTTAAGGACATACTACAGAGAGAATTATAATTATTTATTTTATCTGGAGAATAGAACATATTTATATTACTGAATCAAACATTTTCTTTTTTTCCTTTTGTCTTTGTGTTGTGGTCCTGAGTGCAAAAAAATGGTGAATCAAGATTCAAGTGGAAATGTGATTATTTTACTAGATAGAATCTTAGTGACCATTGGAATTTTGCTTTGAAATTCATCCTACCTGAAAGAGAAAGAAAACGAAAACAAAAAAACTTTAAAATAAAAATCCAATTTGAGAACAGTTTGAAACAGGTTGAGGAGCACCTGGGTGGCTCAGTGGGTTAAGCATCCATCTTATAATTTTGGCTCAGGTCATGATCTCAGGGTCGTGAGACAGAGCCCTGCACTGGCCTCCATCCTCAGTGTGGAGTTTGCTTGAGATTCTCTCTCTCCCTCTTCCTCCCCCTCCATCTGCTTGTGTGTGCTCTCTCTCTCTCTCAAATAAATAAATAAAATCTTAAAAAAAAGAAACAAGTTGAAAAAAATATGGGTTTGGAATAATCAAAATATATATCAACTCATTATCTTCATAATAGGTGAGGAATAAACTAAACACTATTTTATTGTTAAATATTATTTCTTTATTATCTATTAATCCTTATATTCAAATATAGGATTTATGTTTGGCAAATGAATAAAATGTCAACATAATCAATTGAAGAGTAAATTGCTCATCTAGCACTTTGTAAAAAATCTATCATTTAATAATGTGTCAACACAGGACATATTGTAGTTTAGGACCTAAGCTTTATATAAACACATACACAATTACAGAATAAGCCAGAGACAGTAAGTAAAGAAGGAGAGCGAGAGGGAGAAGGGGAAAAGTGACTTAATTTTTGCCTAAAAACTTAAGAGAAAAGCCAACGTCTATGACATAAGCATAGTCCTTTGATAAAATATTAGATCTCTCTTATTGTTGTTGTTGTTACAATTACCTTAGCACCCTTGACCTGTCTGTCCTCTGGTATATAACTTGAGACCACTCTCAAGCTCTAAAATAATGTAATATAAAGACCTAAAATATCTATTAACCATATTTTGATACAATGTAATTTATTTCTTAATTTTTGTTAAAATATTATTTTCAGTCCAATGGGACAAAAGATATTTAAATAAATTACTTCAAAATCGCTGTTGTTATAATTCGTAATTATATGGCAGCTATCATTTTGATCGTGTGATTCTTTGGAGACTCATTGGCTTTTATTCTTTCTTGATAGGCACTGTACAATTAATAGAAGTGGTTTACCGTCAATACTCTATGCGATTATTCACAAACATTCAATTAGTTGACTCATACAAAGGGATGAAATTAAATTTGATAATTATCTTGTTTTGCTAATTGTTTTCTAGACTCCCAGAATGCATTTTGATAAGGCTTTTCATTTCAATTCCATCAACTTTTTTGAGCAACTACAGTTTATATGAAGAGAAAGCTACTTAGGTCCTGATAAAAGAGAATACTTTTTCAGCACAAAATTCTTTAAACATTTTAAATGGAAGGCAGGCAAACAGAGCTGTGAAGAACTAACTCCCTCAGGTGTTATAAAGCAAATGTCCATAACAACCTCTTGAAATATAAGGCAGGGGAAAAAAAATCAGGGGCATCAAAATAGACCTATGGGAGTTGTCAGTGGTTTCTTGGAGATTAGCCATTCAAGATGTAAGATTACAATCTTATTATATAATTATAATTATAATCTTATTATTGCAAGATGTAATGGCATTTGTTGACTACTGAATAAAGAGAAAATGGTAACAGTATTTGGAAAACAAAGACATAAATTTATTTAAATATTTATAATATTTTTTGTTAAGTCCAATAGAGAAAATTACTATATAATAACTCTAACCTGTGAGTGCCATTTTTAACTGAAATTAAGGAATTTTTCCTGTATGTGTCTACATGTCTTATCTTTTTAAAACTGTATGATTTACGTAAAAATGTAATACGTATAAGCCTAATTATTAGAATAGTTAGGTTATATTATCAATTGGTATAGATAAGCATAGTACACTCAGTAATTTCTTACTCCAAAGATATTACCGCACAGAAGTGTTAAGGCCAACTTAATTAAAGGCTGTGATATCCCTATCAAGGATGAAGTGACACTGACTCATTATACATAATTAAATTTTCTCTATGTGATCTTGACATGAGAATTGTTGTAGTTCTCTGTAAATGATGCATTTATATTGTGCATTTAAAATAATAGCTTCAAATTCTGTTGCTTTTAGAAATAGGGCACTTCAGTCACTTATTTAAAATAAAATAATTCCCATATAAATATACTTCAATGGACTTAACCATAGTTGTAAAAGCAGCTATGTTGACAAATACTTTAATTCATATTAAAATATTCTACTTAAAAAACATTCCACATCAGTTGCAAAAATCACATAAAGATACACACACAAAAAAAATTATTTTGTGTTTTTTTTTTTTGAGGCGATGCCTTGTTTTTATTTATTTATTTAATTTTAATTCCAGTATAGTTAACGTAAAGTGTTAGTTTCAGGTGTACAATATAGTGATTCAACAATTCTATACATTACTCAGTGCTCATCATGATTTAAGTGTACTCTTAATCCCCTTCGCCTATTTCACCCATCCCCCAACCTACCACTCCTCTGCTAGCAAAACTACCATTTTGTTCTTTCTAATTAAGAGTATATTTTTTTGATTTCTTAATGAATGGATCAAACTTAAAGAGAAACAAAGTGAATGCAACAGTGTATTCATCGGCAAGAATCCAAAAGCAGAATTTAACAAAGATTTACTTTTGTTAATTTTTATGCTCTGATTTTTTAATGGTTCTTGACTCAGCTTAAAACACCCAAGTACTAGGATATCAGAAGTTCAACTATTTATATCTAACTGCAAATACACATGGCTAACATCCTCAGAAGTCAGACTACCTTTCTTCTGATTTTTCTTTCTTTTAATGAAGAGGGGGCCAAGATTTTCCCCTCTGAATTATTTGACTGATTTTGCAACCTCCTATTTTAAGAAAGGAGGATAACAGGGCTATTTCCCATGAGTGACTCCATCACTTCACTCATGACTAAACTATTTTTATAGCTGGCCATAATCCAGAAACCTACGAGCAAGAATACTGACAAAACTCTTGGTGCATTTAGAACTGCCTGGTTGCACTCAAACCTTTAAAATTCACCAAAGGGTGGGTTGATACCTGAAAAAAGAAAAAAAAAAACTGGTGTTTTGGATCATCAGGCCCCTCGGTGTTTCATATGCTCTGGTTTCAATAAGATCTCAAAGATTTCTCAAACCTTTGAAGTGTTAAAGTGTGCATACACACTACACACACACCCAAAGTAACATAGTGTGAATTTCTGAATCATCAACATGTAAAGCAATAACCTGTGCAGTATTTTGGCAATATGCAGGGACAGACATTTGAAATTGCTTTAAAAATGGCCACAGCAGCTAACTATATAGTTTACAACGTGCGAAGAGCATGCTAAGTGAATGTGTATTCTTTCATGAAATGCTCCCATAGCCTTGTGAGGTATGTTAGAAATTACTGGACTATAAATTTTGAATTTATAAATAAAATTAATAATAATATATAAATTATTATATCATTGTAAATGTATATCATAGATAAATAAAACAAAGAGTTAAATAAGAGATAAATAAAACAAAAAGTTACTTAAATTTTTAAGTAAGCCAAGGTCAAAGACATAGAAGAGCAGTTATATGAACTTGGGTAGTCTGATTTCAGAAACTATACTTTTAACAACTATATTATTCAGTCTCCCTTTTCTAATCCATGAAGCCATTTGTTAACAAAATAATTTATGTATTTTAAGAAAAAAATCACAAATGTCAATGATTTTGATGTCTGATTATGGTAACTCACAGGTACTTATTATATTTACTTTCAAAACATTCTATATCCTTTCTAAACAGGAGATGTATGGCCTAGCTACAGATGTATAATTATTAATTTTCCTTATGCATTCTAAGGAAGGTTGTTTATTTTTTTACAAAAATAAGTATTTTTTTATTTAAATGTTCAAACTCTTCAGTTAAAATGTTTGTGTCAAGTGAGTTTATGTAGTTAAATAAATTTCATAAAACTTAACTTTCAAAATTTAATGTTATGATTCATTTTTTAAATTGTGCTACTTTCAAGGATAAATGGAAGATTTTTTTTCCAATAAAGCCACATTTAACTTAGAGGCCCTATATATTTTATATTAATTTTATTAAGTTGGTTTTAACTTAGAAAATAAATAGAGGAATGCAGGCCCATTTCAAGGAATGCAGGCCCATTTCAAAATGTTTTATCTCGAACATTAACACATTGTGGTTTATCATTTGTCATTACATGCACGTTTCTGGTAGGATTCTTTTATATACTTTGCTTTATGTTTACTCCCCAGGATTTGATTTGTGTTATTTTTGTCTGAGCTATGCTTTCTTATGGTTATGTGACTAGAGTTATTGCTCTTACATATCTGATATCTGCTGTCACCTTGTAGCAGTAAACTCTGAAAGCTCAAGTTAAAATATGGTTGGTTTTCAAAGTCTTATTGTAATTTCCATAGGATTAAAAAGTCTATTAAAATGATGATAAAAGTATATTCTTGAAAAGGATATTAAAATTACAATGACCTACTTCTAGAAGATGAAAATGAAATAACCTATGTCTTACAAATAGAAGTTTTCGGAAATACGAAGTGACTCTTAGAAAGCAATGGGACTCAAAGAATATGTGAACTTCTGTAAGACAGATATAGAAGTATTGCCTAGAATTACACAAAAGCAACAATTTTTATCTACTGACAATGACTCAGAAGCTGTTTTTCTCATCTTTTGAAAAACTATACTTACACATTAGTGTGTAAATAGTTGTATATTAACTGCATATTTTTGTAAAATCCTTAGGATTAATGAACTTTATATTAATGTTATTCATATTAGTGTTAAACATAATATGCAAATTCTGAAGAAGAAACTAGAAATTATTTTACTTAGAGTCAAGTCAGAAGTTATTGATCGTATTCTAATTTTGATTTTGTCTGAATCATTTTGGGCAAGTTAATGAATTTCTTTGAATATAATTTTTTATCTGCCAAATTAGAAAAATAACATGTCTTAACCTTAAAATCTGCCATTTGATCTAAATATCATTCAAAAAAGAGAGATTGACAAAATAGATTTAAAAAACTAACTCAACCTTAGGGTTCACTGTTGGTGCTATACATTCTATAGGTTTGGACAAATGTATGACATATATCCATCATTATATCATGCAGAGTAGTTTCACTGCTCTAATATAATTGTTTTTTTATAGGCTTCATTTCTTCGAAGATATTCTCCATCTTCTCATTCATTATTTTCATCTTTTCTTCCAGGTCATAATCAGCTAATTCCAATATCTAGGTCATAAGTGGTCCTGTATTCATGTGCTTATGAGTTCCATTTGTTTGCTTTTCACTTGTTAATTTATGTTTACCATAAATTAGGAATAGATTAACAGTAGGAATTGATACATACCATTATTTTTCTTAAAGTTCATAGTTTTCTTGTGCTTGAAAGCCTGTTCCTTCTTATGTCTACTGACTGAACTTAGGAGATGATCATTCACATTTTACCAAGTGCAGGTTGATTTGGAAGTGGGCCATAGGTTTTGATAATTGAGCACACCTGCTATGATGTTGCCAGAGCTGCCAGATCCAGTGTATTTGATCATATCAATGTTGAGTCCAGGGGTTGGGCTGGTATTTGCCTGCAAATTCATTAGTAATGGCCTCTAGTTTCAGAGACTTTTGCAATACACAAATACTATCATAACCTTTCTGAGTTGCAGTCTCAACTTCACTGAACAAATAAAAGAAGTGGAAAAATGGAAAAGATTGGGGTATTGCATAAAGATTTAGCTGGTGAAAACTCCTAAAACAATTTTTAAAAATTAAAGTTATCCTTAACTGTAACAAAATCTCTATGTAAAAATCATTTTTGAATAGCAGTTATCAGGGTAAAGTGGTACTTTGTAATTAAAATTATAGTTAGATGAATAGGAGTTATAGATATTCCTCTAATTTAACAAAATGTTATAGAGTGAAATTGTGTTTTCCCAAACGTTCTTAGTTTTATAAGGGACAATAACTTTTTACATTCCCCTAGAAAATAATAATTCATATTTTCACTGATTAAGGGGAAATTCTTTGCCACTTTTCTTTTTGGCCTTAATTTCTCCTCTTCCCAGAACTTGCAAGTTAAGTTCTTATCTGAAATCCAGTTCAGTCATGGTACTTTCTTTCTGCCAGTAAGCTTGTCCTGTTTTGTTTTGTTTTTTTTTACCCTTGAACAACATTTGGTTTCTCACATAAAATAATAAACCTTAGGGGCGTCTGGGTGGCTCAGTTGGTTAAGCAACTGCCTTCGGCTCAGGTCATGATCCTGGAGTCCCTGGATCGAGTCCCGCATTGGGCTCCCTGCTCGGCAGGGAGTCTGCTTCTCCCTCTGACCCTCCCCCCTCTCATGTGCTCTCTCTTTCTCAAAATAAATAAATAAAATCTTAAAAAACAAACAAACAAACAAACAAAAAAAACCCTTAAAGTTTCATGAACCCTAAAATTCTGTTTGAAGAGAAAACTTATTTGGAAAACTAATCATGCCAGTCATGTGGTTAATATTATTCTCATTGACTTTATCAATTATTATTTTATATTTTTCAAAAAGTCATTTTACATATTTTCTTATTATTGCTATTTACCCAAATATATTTTGAAGAACTTTATGAGCTGCAAAGCTGTTAAAACAGTATGATTATAATTATATAAAGTGTATATGTACATAAACATGTATATCTTCAGTTAAGGACAGAAATAGCACTAATGACAAAGTCTTCAGCCCTCATATTTCCATTTCCTATTTCTATGATTCAAAAAAAAATACATAAATGCATATACAGAGGGATAGATAGAAACATATATTCCAGTATGTACAAGATACTGTGGTTTTAAAAAAAATATCAAACTTTAATCCTATCGATATATTTTATGTAATCTCCACACACAAAACCATATTTTTCTAATACACAATGAAATGTATCTAGTATTTTGGAGAGAACCTGAAATTTGAGGTTTAAGGAAGTTTAATTTGAAATCCAGCCCTACACTAGCTTGTGATAACTTGTCTTATTTAAAATATGGATAATAAACATTATTTTTCAGTATTCTTAGGAAATATACATGAGATATGCATGCAATATGACTGATGTATTAATTACCTTTATTAATATAAATAATTGTGTTAGAAAAACCAGAGGAGTGTTCTGAACATATTCAGGAATACAAAACATTAAAGGTGCAATTTTTACTCTGGCATTGATTTTTTGTCTGACTCTCAGCTTCTCCATGACAACTCTGGAAATATCCCAGTTTTCATGTGGATTAACCAGTAGTAGGCGGTTTTATGCTACTCAATTAAGTGTATTCAGGTGGTGAGTCCCCTATCTTACTAAGAAAATGATGTGATGTTCATTTAAGAAGATGCAACATCCATAGTCACCACAGGCATTTTGAACTGCCTACCTATAATGATAATTTATTTATTCAGCACCATCCACACACCTGATGCCTCTTGTACCCAGAAACATTCATATCTGGGAATAAACTTTCAACAAGTGACCACAGTACATAAAACAGAGAAAAGGGCTTTCAGTTTTTCCTATGAGTCAAGCTGTTTGAAAGCTTCCCTTGTTCTTATTTTAAAAAGGGGTTTCCTTTCATTAATCCAGTTTATAGTGTGTGCACATGTTTTATTGAAACAGAGTGCACTCTCATGAAAATGTCTATTAGACAAACAAATTCTTTTTTGTTTTTGGTCTTTTTTTTCACTGTGGAAAATTGAGGGAAAATAAGAATTCTTTACAGATGGATTTATGTAAAAGCCCCTGTAATTAGAAGACATGATGCTGTTTATAAGGTAGTTTGATGGAAAAAATATAAATAAATTTCTAAAAATTAACCAAAAGAATAATTAATATATCCTGATGTTGCAAAATCAGAAATGACAATCCCTATGACTTGTATGCCCTCCTATTTATTTACATTACAGGAGAATTAAAAAAAAAATAAAAAGTTACATGTTTCTTTGCTGCCATATAGTCATATATTTAGAAAAACTCCTGTCTTAATTACCTGGGTCAAAGATAATAAGCACCAATAATTTGTGTGTATTTGCCAAAACAACCCTAGCTATTTGGTTGTTTTTCATTAGTTGGTTTCTATTGAGGAAAACTTAGAGTCCATTTTTTCCAAAGCATCCCTTTTATCACATCTTGGAGCAATTCATCCCACTTGAGTATTTCTTAGTGGGCAGCTCATTAATTTTCATGACATCTTTTATTGCTGAATAGCTCTCATTTAAAACACAGTAAAACAAAACCATCTATATTTAAAAATTTTTCCAAAACATATTTCCCTATCATTTTTCTAAATCAATTATCCATCTATTATCTATTATCTATCTATACCTATAAGTATATATAGATACCTATATCTGTGTTTATGCAGCTATATTTATATATTTGTATCTATATCTTCATATAATTGTGAAGCTGTCAGATTACAGGAAAATTTATACACCAAAGAGGAAGGCAAAATCTTAAGTACAATAAGTGAATATTTGACTGAATGAGTGACACATGGAACAGTTGATGAATTAGATTTTGACAGGCTTATGGCAGCTACTTGCTAAATTTCCTATTGTTTAACTTTGGTGGATCGTAGAACTTGCTGAAAATAATATTGGCAAGAAAACTAGTACTCATATGATCCCCAAATCTCTAAGAACATAATAGTAAAATCAATGATTTCTGTCGAGTAGAAACGTTCTGTGTGTGGTATGGACTCAGAGACTCTGGGCTGATTCTACCTGTTAACAGAGTCTATGTTTCCATATTGTCTGGGTGTCTTCCAGGTTAAATTGGCTGAGCCTGGATTATATTAGTGGTTCTATAGTAGCAAAATTGCATCTGGAGACCATACGCACACTTTCTTTCTTACCAATTTTCACTTGGTTCTATTTATTGAACTTACAGAAGTGCTGAGTGAGTCATGGCAAGCTGCCTGTCAAGTGAAAGGTGCCATCCAGCCTGGCTGAAGTCTGCAAAGGGACTCAACATCTTTGTACTAAGTGGCTGGTAGGCAACAGCTTTGCAATTTCACAATTGCATATGTAAGCAATAAAATCACTTTTATTAGATGTACAAAATTTTAGTTGTTAGGGATTTTTGGTCATTTTATTTAATATGGGAATGCTTTCCATCTAACCTTCCACTGAGATGTCCATTCAGACTCTGAATGTTTTCTATACAAGGCTACATTAGTCAAACACTTCCATTGTTTAGCTGTTCAAATTGTTGGCTCTTCCTTAAATTTTTAATTCTAAATTAAAAAAAAAAAAGTAGGAAAAAACTAGCCTATCTGCCAAAGTTACAAAAAGCCCGTAACATCTATGGGCTCTAGGTACAGGTGACTTTTTTTTAATCAAATTAGAAGTTTTATGGAATAAACTTATAATAACTTTCAGCTGTGATCTCGTCATCCTATAACACTGAATGTTTCTGAAAAATAACATTTCCAATCTTTTTACGTGATATCTGTCTTTTGCATTTCCTAAGCATTGAACTCAGGTCTTTACTCTAAATCAATGACTATCACTTGGGGTGGGGGGCGGACAATTTTGCTGCTGAGGGGACATTTTGCAATGTCTGGAGATATTTTTGGTTGCCATAACTGAGGATAATGAATGCTACTGGCATCCAGTGGATAGAAGCCAGTGATACTGATGAACATCTTACAGTAAACAGCATGGCCCCATAACAAATAATTTCCTGACTCAAACTGTCAATTGTTTCAAGGTTGAGACACAGTGATTGAAGGCAACACAGAATTAATCTAATTATTTTAACATATATACTTTTAAATTGAAGTCATATTATTTTCTACATTTATGAGAGTGTATTAAGAAACAGGAAAATGACTTGAGGAGTGTCATAGAGCTAGAAAATATCCCCCCATTAAACCCAGATTTCCTGGATTCATAGCCAATGCTTCATCTGCTTTATTCATTGGTATGTAAGACAATGCTTGTGTCTCATGCCAAAGCTATCATGAATTCAGGACTAAATCATGATTCTCCTTGTTGGTAATCAGTTCCAAGATAGTCAACCAAACCAGAAGAATTTTGGAAAACCTTTACCATGTTTTTACCTCTCTAGCTTTAGGATATCTACCTAACTGTTCTACTTATAATTATTGCTAAAAATAATTCAATATTTCCTTGCTTTTCTACTTTATATCATGTCTGTCAATGACTTCTGCATATCTTCCCTTCTTTTGGGTGGGAGGAGGGAAATGAGGAGTGAAAACTTTGAGTCTCCTGTATTTACTTAAGTCTGTGTCTAGCAAATGTTCATTCTTTGTTTTAAGTATTAATGCACCATTCCTTTATATATGTATTTAATAGATCACTTGTTACAAATTTGCACAAGAAGTAGGGTATAATTCTATAGGCCTATGGTCAATTTATATTCATAACTGTTAACTTTTCTTTAACAACAAGAATCTTTTTTTCTTTTTTAATAACTCAGCAAAGTAACAGTTGGAGCAGAAGAGCTAGGTGCAGTTAAATGTCACTGATATTATCTGTGATAGTAAAGAAGCATTGAAGGCAAAAGTGGGACATGTGTCAGCTTCAATTTCTAGAGGGTATGGAAATATCTGTAGGATAAAGCTATGGGATAAACTCAAAATAAGAAACGCAAATTGTGAAACATAAGCTACCATTCTATTTTGGTTTGCAGTGTAATGTAAAAAATAGATGTTTTTATTAATGGAAAATCCATTAGAAGTTTGGTAGAGTCAACTCATAGTGACTCTTTAATCATACCTTCTCCACCAAGTTTGCATTCTGTTTATACACACATATGCCAAAGCTTTAAAATTATCATAAATATATTTCTTACTCATCAGCATTTAACATTTTGTTCATGGAGACTGAAAGATGCATTAAAATATTTTTATATTTTTGAAAATACAGTCCAAAATTTCTTGTAAAATATCTATTTTGTTTAATAAAAATTGCTTTTGAAGATCGATGTAACTCTTCAGGTATTTCCAACTAGTCTGTGTTCCCCTCACTCTTACCCCCCACCTGCCCTCTAAATCCTTCTCCCTGATTTAGCTCAGCCACAGTCATGTCCAGGGAGATTTTTTTTTTTCCCAATGCTGGCAACAAAAGTGAGAACAAAAAGCAGCTGAGGTGGAGGCTATCTGGCACCTAATACGAGAAGTGTAATGTGCTGTGAGGAAAATACAAGGATCTCGCCATAAGAAAGGTAGCCACTCTGATGCAGGGAGTAATAGCAATTATCCAGAAGAGGGTTTGGGCTCAGAGTCACAGCTCTTGAATTTGCTCTACTCAAACTTGTCCCTCCAGGCTGCTGTGATTGAGAAAACTGAATTCCTCTCTTGTTAGCATTATGAATGGTACCTTAGTACTAATGCTAGAAGACAATGCCCAAAGGCAAGTATTATTTGGCAAAATAATCCAACACCTACCAACAAGCCATTTTCCAACTCTCTTTCCTATATCTTCCCAAGGGAAAAAATCCCTGGCAAGAAAAAAAAAAATTAATCTTTGATGATTTTTTAAATCTCTATTTCTACACATTTTTCAAAATGCATTTAACTAATTTTTCCAAACATTTACTGTTGTTCTAACAACCACATTAGTGTTATTTGATCACTGATCATATATTTTCTTCTACTTATAATAGGATATGCTCTACACATATCTCAAAATACCCTAAAATACATTGATAATCTTTAATATGGTTTGTCTGCTTATGATTTTTTAATTTTGAAAAAAATTAACATGTTCCTTTTTAAGTTATTTTTAAATTCATATCTAATCTTTGAGTAGTCTATGAAAAAACAAATACTTCTTGTACAACAAACACACAGTGATAATCTACATATCATCCTACATTTGCCTTAATCAAGAGATCAAGTAACTATTTAGTGAGCATCCACAAAATTGCCTGTGGATGTGGTCAGAACAGAAGATGAAGAGACAAACAGTACAATATGTCTGCCCTTAGAGAGATTATACTCTTGTAGGAAACACCAAAAGCAACAACTACAATATAATGTTAAAACAAAACATATATATATATATATATAAAATATTCTGTGAGCACAATAAAAGAGTATATTTAATTTTGGCTGTGTGGGAAAGGAAAGATTCTACAAATACAGAATAAACAATCTTGCTTTTCCAGAAAAATTCTAACCACCCTAAAATCCTAAAAAACCTACAATCTTATTTTTTTGGTTTAATAACAACTTTGATATTATTAAGTAGACTTGTAAAATTATACAATCGTGGATAGATGAAGTATCATTGCTTTGTGTTGGTGTTCAGGAAACAAAAAACACTAACTAAATGAAAAAGCTGCTGTTTTCAATCATTTTCATGTCAGATTTTTCAAATGAAAAATACATCAATTTAAGCAGAGTCTTTTCTTGTTTGTATGTGTGGTTATTTTATCAGAAGCCCGTAATATGAGTATAGAATTCACTATCTCTCACTTTATTGTACAGACTATTATCTCTCAAAACAACTCATTTCATTTTGAGATAGCTATAAATTTCAGCCCAGAAGCTTTTACAATTTTATTAAATTGCAATATGAAGGGTCCAAATAGAATTGCATTTTAATTATTTTTAATTAAATTTCAACAGATGCAAAACCAAGTTTAAAATGGCATGTTTTCTATCACCTTTTATATAATGGCTTATTCATATTTGTATCCATTCAAATCTAACTCAGTATCTAGCCAAAATCAAGCATTAGATATATAGTTATTTAAGCTTTTATATTTTGTGAAAAATGAGAAATTGAGCATTTCAAGAAATTCACAATTTACAATGGAAAATGATAGGCTTGAGGCTTATATTCATGCATATAATTTTAAATTGAAAATGCATAAGAAACATTTCTCATTTGAATTTTATAAAGACAAACCCACAGCAAGGTTCAGGTACACAATCTTCAGGAGTACTCCATAATTTGTTCAAAAATTTTTTTTTTTTTCAGTTTCTTCTCAGATTAAACAGACTTCCTCTTTATCTGTTGCATCAGTGTATTCACTGGCTGTCCAGACTAATCAGAAGTTAACTCTACTAATTCACTATTTTACCTAACTAATCAGTGATTCCTTGAAATTAACAGACTCTCTTGTCTTATGTAATCTGGAATTAATTTGGTGATACATAAACAGTAAATGGAATCTGAAATAGTTCAACAAAATTCAAAATAAAATGTTACCTTTATTGCCATAATTGACCTAATTTCCTTGACCTCCCAAGTCATTATTTCAAATGAAAAGAATTTTTTTTTTAATTTCAAATGAATGAAATTCGAACTGATGAAATATCAAAAGGCTTTTTGACTCTATTAATAATGTTCTTAAATGCGATACTAATGTATCTAAGTTCAAATTATTTTTATTCATTTTATATATGTATATATGTTGTTTTTGTTTAAGGTCTTGGATTTTAAGAATAATTTTTTAAATTGCTTTTGACACTATCTTCTATTCAATTTCTTTTAGTCTTTTCTTACATATACTTTTATTTGGAATTTGGTTGTCATAGATTGCTTAAATATCTGCTAAACTAACTTCTAATTTCTGGGGCAGGGGGTGAATGGGTTGTGATCTTTCTGTTCTCTATTTAATATGTGTTCTCTTCAATTTCCGGAATATCATATTTTTCCTCAAGGGACAATTTTTGCTTTGTTTAGAAATTATTTGAATATCGGGCACCTCGGTGGCTCAGTTGGTTACGTGACTGACTCTTGATTTCAGCTCAGGTCATGATCTCAGGGTCCTGAGATAGAGCCCCTTGTTGGGCTCCGTGCTCAACACAGAGTCTGTTTGGGATTCTCTCTCTCCCTCTGCCCCACCCCCCACTCGCACTTGTACACACTCTCTCAAATAAATAAGTAAATAAAATCTTTTAAAAAACCATAAATAAAAAAAAGAAATTATTTGATTATATTAAGGAAGCAAAAGAGAATGAATACTATACACTCTTCATTCATAAGTAACACTTGACAATCAATACTCTCCATTCTAGGAAGAGTTGGCAACCAGTCTTCCATTTTACTGAGCATTCCCAAATGCCAAAGTGCAAATGATGTCTTCTGAGCTACCATTCCAGCTATTCTTGTCCTTCCCAGTCACATAATTACATTTGTTGATATGTATTTACCTAGGACGTAGATGCTTGCCTTCGAATCCTCTTAGTTTCAGGAATGCGGGAAGGGAAGTGCTTTATTATATATATCAGGGTACCCTCCATCTCAGTCCAGAGATCCCCTGGCATTTAAAACTGGCAAATCAGGGGCGCCTGGGTGGCTCATTCATTAAATGTCTGCCTTCAGCTCAGGTCATGATCCCAGGGTCCTGGGATCCAGCCCCGCATCGGGTTCCCTGCTCAGCGGGAAGCCTGCTTCTCCCTCTCCCACTCCCCCTGCTTGGGTTCCCTCTCTCAATGTGTCTCTGTCAAATAAATAAATAAGATCTTTAAAAAAAATAAAAATAAATAAAACTAGCAAATCAGCTCTCTTCCGTCAGCCTTTACTGAGCATATCATTAACTATGGCTTCCACTGCCCTGCTTTATCAGTCAGCATACTTTGTTCTTCCAGGTATTTGTTGCAACCATTTTTCTATCAATGCCCCCCGCCCCGCACTGATGTTTTTTGTTGATGTGGACTTACATGGCTCTTAAAATAATTTTTTTTAAGGATTTTATTTATTTATTTGACAGAGAGAGACACAGCGAGAGAGGGAACACAAGCAGGGGGAGTGGGAGAGGGAGAAGCAGGCTTCCCGCTGAGCAGGGAGCCCCATGCGGGGCTCGATCCCAGGACCCTGGGATCATGACCTGAGCCGAAGGCAGACGCTTAACGACTGAGCCACCCAGGCGCCCAACTCTTAAAATAATTTTAATGAGGTTCCAGGAGGGCAAGTAGATAAACTGAGTTTGTAATCTTGAACCAGAATCCCCAATTACCTATTTAATACTTGTTTTCATTGTCTGATTCCTTGGCAAGAGAATCCTACTCATCTTTTCTTTCTCAGTACTTGGCATAGTGTTTGGCTCTCATTGAGCTGGCACTCAATGATATTCATTTGAGGAATTAATGTTTATCTGCAAGATGCACCTTTACATTCTTACTGCTCTTAAGACCATGAAAGAGAGTCTCTAGCTAGCTAGCTATATGAATTCCTGTTCTTCTATAATTCCCTAACAGGGCATTCAAGAAAATGCCACTAAACTTCCTCTAATTCATCCCAATTTTGGTAGAACACATATCACATCATGGACTTTGGAAGGGGAGTAAATTATGAATACCAAAACGGAAGTATTTTTAGTGTGACTGAATTATTTTAAATGTTCCCAAATGAATCATGGAAGTGATCAAGAAATCTATAGATTTAGAATTCAAATAATTTGAATTTGAAAGAGGTTTTTTAAAGATTTCATTTATTTATTTGACAGAGAGAGAGAGAGTAAGCGCATGTGCAGAAGCAGGGGGAGCAGCAGAGGGAGAGGGAGAAGCAGAATCCCCACTGAGCAGGGAGCTCCATCTCAGGACTCTGGGATCATGACCTGAGCCGAAGGCAGCTGCTTAACTGACTGAGCCACCCAAGCGCCCTTTGAAAGAGGTTTAGAAGGAATTGGGCAATTGTGGGTGAAAACGAACAGATCAAAATTAAATTTAGGGCAAAAATCATCATTAGTACAACTTATACTTGTGCTAAAATCATATATTAGTGTATTTTCCTTAATTTATTCTAAACTCTAAACATATATATATATATATGTTTAGAGTATTTATATATTCTAAATATATATATAAATATATATATAAATATATAATATATATATGTACTCTAAACATATATATATATATATATATATATATACACACACACACACACACACACGTTCTTGTAACATATTTTTGAAAACAGAATTGTAGTGAACATCATTTATGGTGATCAAATAGTTCAGGAGGAGGCTTGAATTTGTTATAAAAATAATTAAAGATATATCAAAGACAATCGAGAATCTGCTATTCACAAAAGGTAGTTCTTGCAAAGTTAAAATGGTCATAGAAACAAGCACTCATAAGCTTGTCTAAGATTAAGCTGAAGTTCCAAACTGCAAAGTTACAAAGTTCCAAAATGTCCTGAATTACCCTTAGAAATTATTAAAAGTAAAACTGATAAGCAAATTCAAAGTAAAATGAACCTTAAGAACAATAGCATAGCAACAGCTTTATACTACAGAGGTGACTATTTTGCTTTTGTCCCCAAATAATATTTTTTAGTAGTATAATCTTTGCTGGTCATTTAGTTATAGCTATTTGGTATTTGGTGATACTTGTCCTAAAATTTGCTGCTTACTGTACTGTTCTCTCCTACTATAGGGATTAACATTTTCTCTATTAAATTTCTTCCATTTTGATAGAATGCCAAGACTATATTCATCTGTGTTCCTTGGGAGGGATCAACTATCTCAGCCCCTTTTAGCAGAATCAGGAGTTTGTGGGCCAACTGAGCAATAGCATTTAATACGAGATGTTCAATGGTGAACATCCAGTGAATATCCAGGAGTATTTTAAAATAGACTTTTCCATTAATTTTCTTTCAATTATACTGAGTTACATTAAACCTTGTTGGATAACAGAAGGAATATAGTTTATGAAGCAGACTGTCCTGGATTTCAACCCTGGCTCCACAATTTCTGTTATCCTGGAAAATTTACTTAACACCTTTGAGATTTAGTTTCCACTTTGTGAAGGGCTTATGTGATGACTGAATGATAGTAGAGTATTTAGCACAGTGATTGGCATACTAGGCACATAATACATGCTATTTCTCTCCAGAATACGTAAAGGCAGCATAAAAAAAAACAAAAAACAAAAAACAAAACAAAACAAAAAAAAACCCTTGTTTGAATACTCATTATCTCTGCTCAGGTAGGGAATTATTTCCTGTCAAAAGACATTTTGTAATGCAAACAACCAAGGAACCCATAATGTATTTGCCACTTAAAACTCTACTTCCTTTACCATAACTGAACGAAGTCAGCCCTCTAGGTAGGCTGAGCTCTCACAGGTTTAAAACTGTGGGAAAATAATCTTGAATGCAAGGAAATCAGGAAATATCTTGGTTTTGGAGTTAGCTCCTGAGAAAGCTAGTCATTAAGAGTTTCCAAAAGAATTGCTGTAAACTAATTACATAACCAAGGATAACTGAGAAATAACCTTTGCTCCATTGTAGAGACCTTGGTTTCTCTAACTGGAGAAACTGAGCAAGTTGCTTAACATTTGTAATGTGTGACTATAGGGAGATATATATATGTGTGTGTGTGTGTGTATAAAATCTATCTAAACATTTTATGTATAAATATGTATATTATATATAATATGTATATAATCTGTCCATACACTTATATATACATTTACGGGGGGGGGAGGAAGAGAGGTGTCAATTCCTATCATTATCACTATGTTGCACTCAATAACTGATAAAAGGATAAAAAAAATCATAGCAGATGAAGTCCTAGGAGCAGGCAAACCACAAAATGTCAGAACAAATAGCAGATTTTATGTTTTTGGAAGATTTACCCATTGAGAATGAAGATACATAATAATTCTCTGAGTTATTGAATCTATGTTCCTAGCTTCTGTTTCTAAAGAAACAGACTGTACATTAGGAAATACTGTCAGAAGCCCAGTTTCATTGAATGAATTAATAAAACCATTAATAAAGCTTGGACTATTTCCCACAGGTATGATCCTGTGATTCGCTTCAGAACTGGGCAAAGCTAGATGATGAAACAACTCACAGGTGAGGGTATGCAAAGTAGGAACTGATAGTACCTTATTTTCAGTAAAACAGTAAAATTGTGCTATTTAAAGATGCATTTTCTATTACTGAATCCAAACAGGATACTAGAAAATAGGAAATTAAAGTAAGAGAATGGGGCGCCTGGATGGCTCAGTTGTTAAGCGTCTGCCTTCAGCTCAGGTCATGATCCCGGGGTCCTGGGATCGAGCCCCGCATCGGGCTCCCTGCTCGGCGGGAAGCCTGCTTCTCCCTCTCCCACTCCCCCTGCTTGTGTTCCCTCTCTCGCTGTCTCTGTCAAATAAATAAATAAAATCTTAAAAAAAAATCAAATAAATAAAATAAAGTTGAATTTTAATGTAATGGTGGTGTTTTTATTTATAAAAGCTATGTATTTGATTTTTGGAGCAGTTTTAGGTTTACAGAAAAATTGAGAGAAGGTACCAAGACCCCACATACCTCCTGCCGCATACACGCACAGCCCCTCCCATTACAACATCCCCCACGAGAGTGGTACATTAGTTACAATGAATGAAAAGCTATGTATTTTTATTGTTGAAAATTTAAAAACTATAAAATCTTGAACATGAGAGGAAAAGAATACAAAGGAGAAGACGAAAATCACCTATAATGACATGTTGCAAAAAAGATTAAAATGTCAGTGTTTTCAATATGTGTGTATATATATGTGTGTGTATTTTATATATTTTTTCCTCCGAAATTACTTACATATATATTCTTTTAAAAAAATTGAGAAAATTACATATAACTTTTAATCTGTTTTTTTCACTCTAAATATGTATTATGAATTGTATCTTAGTTAAATTCTCTTCTAGAACACCATTTTTAATGATTTTGTAGTATTTAATCATATGTCTGCAAAATAACTTACCTAACTAATATCTTTGCTTTTATTTCTATTTGGGAGCAATTGCTGTCAATTAGACTGTTATTCTCAAATCCTTGCTATCTTCTTCTAATAGGATTACTGATAAAAGCCTGTTGCCATGCAGTGGCTCTCAGTAAAGAAAGTTGCATATAAGCCCCTTGCCCCTTCCTTCCATTAACTTGGGCTACAGCTTTGGGACTTATTTTGAACAATGGAATATAGGCAAAAGTGTGATAATGCTTCCGTTTCCAGAAAATACTTTAAGTGGTGTCTAGTTTTAAGCTCACTTCTCTGTCATTGATATTAGAGTTTCTTCAGACTAAAATCAGATGGAAGACACATTGAATCCAGAAGCGGCTCATAGACACACAGCTGGGCTATAGCCTCATGTGCAATATATAAATGCTTGTTTTTACAAATGAGATTTTGAATTTTTGTATTACCAAGTTGACCAATGCATTATATAGAATGTTGTAGTGACACTCTTCATAGACTTATCTTTTTGTGTATTTCTTGTTTCATTGCTAAGTTTACATTCCAACAATCTAAACTGAAGCTTTAAAAGATACTCATATTTTTAAGGTCTTTAATTTGTAATATAATAATCATCCTACTTCATCAAAATGTTTGAGAATACTCGTTCTGCTGCATCATAAAAGGGGGGAAGGGGATTAAAATAAGTGCATATAACGTGATCTATCTACTGATGATGGCATCTTTAACAAAAATTAAAATATATCCACCTGCAATATTTTACAATTTTCATTTTTCCTTAATTAGGCACTTATATATTTCTCCTGAAAGCACACTGTAATATATGTGTCATAATACTCCTTGGGAGAAGATTGTATTTGACACCGATGGCAGATTTTATTGTCCCATTGCTGATTCATCCCCAGACTGATGGACCCGAAAACTTTAGGACATATCAAAATATCTTTCTTATCCTTGTATGAAATAACTGAAACATGACTCTTATTCTTAGCATGAAGGCATGTAATTGAACACTTTGTGCATCAGAGGACGCATCATTTGCTAAAGATCCCAGGAACATCAGTAGAGTATTAATTCAAAGCATTAGGGGTACTATACCACTAGCAAATGTCATTAATTCTTCACTTGTGCCAGTTTCAAAGTTAGGCCATTCTTTGGTCGATATACCTTAAGTACTATGTACAGTGTAAATAGAGTAAGAGGTTATGCAATCATAGAACCATAACAAAGCTGCTAAACCAGGGGTAAGTGGTCTTATTCTTGGTTTCAATCCAAATTATTAAGGCACTGCATGGTAAACAATGAAAGAGACATTGATTAAGTAAACATTATTTGTCGGCTACTATGCCAGGTGTTTTACAAATATTGATATAGCTGTTAATTCTCTCCCTCTAAAGATTCTCCTTTTAGAAAGAATGCTCCCCTTCCCTGCCAAGGGTATAACTAGAGATTAAAACGCATCACACTACTAATAACATTTCTTACAGCTAGATGTGGCCATTTAGTCATTAGCATCCGAGCTTATGCAATGTTCACAATTTCCATATCATGTTTTTGTATAAGAAAATCACTCGCCTTACACCTCTTTATTTCTTCCCATGTGGTGAAATGAAGTCATTGTGTTGTGAGCAGCAATAACGATGTAGGTGACAACAATAGAAAATAGGAAATGAATGAATGAAGGCTAACAAAGAAAAATAAGAGAAGGGAGGTTGAACAGTTGAGTCCTGAATACCTGTAGAACAAAGTACAGATCCACTGTCAACCACTTGCCCATTTATGAATACGTACTACGAGACAAAAATAAACTAACCTGGTTTAAAACACTTAAATTTTGGATTTTTTTCTTAATAGTATGGTTTATATTATTAGTTATTCAAAAAACTAATCCCTTGCTATTTTTTTTTTTTTAAATCTCTGAAATATGTAGTACTGGCTTCGAACTTGGGAGGGCAGGGAGTGTTGCAGATCGAAGAGCTGGTGATCCTCATTATGTTATTGTAAACATTTGGTTAAACTGCTGTTTGTTAACCTTGAAGGCAGACCACATGCCCACCGAGACTAGACTATAGCTATAGAGGAAATGAATGAAAATTCAATAACTTGAAGTCTTTCATTGGTTGGGAAAAGTTATTCAAATGTAATTAGCAGTAGGTATTATTCTTGTTCAGATATTTACTCCGAGACCTCTTATTAAGAATTTCAGCCAGATATTGTGAGTCAGACCCATGGCAAAGATTAGTTTAAGGGAGGTGTTTCAAATGGCTTACTGCTTCACATAGCATCATTAAATCCATGATAGGTAGATGATCTAAGCACAGAATTCAGTAAACAAAAGAGAATTAGTAGGCTTAAGATGATGTCAAGAATAGACTTTAGGTTTTGTTACTCAACAGTGGAAGTTTTTTTAAATAATCAGACTTTAAACCTGCTCTATAATTTTACTGCCAAAGAAACAAGCCTGAATTACAAATTATCTGTGATTGTTTCATTCCTATAAAAGCCCCCAGACTCCCAAACCTGCCCTAGCAGGAACTAAACTCCAAAAGTTCACCATCCCCTGGAAAAGACACACAATCTAATACTAACTTAAATTTGGCTACACAGAAAAATGATGCATCAGTCAGTGTAGATTGAGTTTTGTTGCAAAATCAAAATCTCTGTAGCATACACCACCACCACCACCACCACCACCAAGTTTTTATTTTTTGGACTTAAAATGTTTGATGTGAAATTAGACATCTCTCCAGGGCAGATAGCTCCCATGTCAATAGATGTTTCCACCATCATAAAGATGCTTCCACATATTTCACTGACCCAAGAAAGTTATGTGGCTATTTCAAAAAGGCATGGAAGAACAATTTTCTTTCTGCCTATAAGTAGAAGTATGCTCATTAGTATTGTATATTAATAATATCTACCCTGACTAAATAAGAAAATCTCTCTTCAGGAGCAAAACCAAAAGACATAGAGAACAAGATACAAAGATTTCCAGAGACAAGAATCAGATAGAGCCAGATGGGCTAACAGAAGAATTTGCTCTATTGATACAACAGGATTCTCCTTGATTCCTGCCTATAAGAAATTGCTAACCAAATGTGTTTCCATTTTTCCTTCTTCCTAGATCAGTTTCAGAATTATATGCAAAGTGATGGAAGAGATAATCACATGGTTCAGAGATCCCAGATTTTGAACTGGATGAAGTAACTGCATAGGATTTTATATTTTCCTCATTGGAGGAAAATTGAAGACATTTACAGAAAAAGCTAAATGCAACCTTCCTCCTGTTTGACTGAACCCCTAAGATTTTAGTTAAGTACATGACCACCTATGCTATTACGGGTCCTCTGAGATGCATATGATAGGGCAGAATTAGATGTGAAGGAGATATGGCTCCCACATAATTGGAAATGGTTTAAGAGATTGCAAAGAGCACCTTTAGATTATAATACAGTGTGTCTGTGAAGGGAAGAATGGAAGGTAAAATGACTTGGGTAATAAGAGTCTCAGAGCTGAGTGAGCCTTTGAGAAAGTATATGCCAAAACAATAAGGAGCACCCTCCCCCCCCCAAAAAAAAAAACTATTTCCCATTAGAGAAATTCCAAGTTAAGCAGAAATGGTCTACCTACAGTAACCCCACAAGTATAATAACTGACTTGGTACAGGCCAAGGAAAGCATGACATTGACTAGATTGCTATGGTGAATCCAAGTACATCAACTTAGATGCTGCCAGCCAATTACATTCCTTATAGCATTGTCTCTTAAAGGGAGATCTGAGTCATGTATTTCCATAACTGACACATTACTTAACTACAAACTACCATCATCAGTCTCTCTTGAAGCTAGGATTGGCCATGACTGATTTGGTCAATGGAATAAAAGAAGTGATTTATACAACTTAAGTACAGCATTTTATAAGGCAACTTCTTGCTTCCCATTTCCTCAATTCCCTCATTATAAAGGTTAAAATTTGGATGATATGTGAAATAAAGACCTTAATTGATGATAAATCAAAATGATATAAGAAACTAGAATCTCTTTAAGACCTTCAGGTGGGCTATTGCCATGCTAGTTTAACTGCCCATTCCTAAATCAACTGCCCATCTCTAGACTGTTATTTGAGAGACAATTAAGTTTCTATCTTATTTGGGGCAGAGATCTTGGAGTCTCTTTGTAATAGCAATTAAAGCTATCTAATACAAAAACAAAACAAAACAAAAAACAAACAAAAAACACCAATGCTCTAATGCCTCATATAAATACTACCCTAATATAAAAGCAGAGGTAACCAAATTCAGAAATTAATTTTCAAGTTTCCATCACTAGTAATCAATAGAACTTGTGCTCAAATTCAAATTGTAGAACAAGCCGTAATCAGAAATACGATTAGTGCTTAAAACTCCTTCCTAGATTCAGACAACTGGAGTTCAAATTTTGGCTCTACTATTACTAGTTGTATAATCTTTGACAAGTCATTTAACCTTTCTAAACCTCAAGCTCCTATCTCTACTTTGACATGGTCATTATTATTGCATCTATTTCACAAGATTATGAAGCTTAATTAAATAAGAGGACAATATTCCTGATAAATATAATGTAATATTAATCATAATTGTTCAATGTTATTAGCATTTTCTTTCTCTACCCCTGCCATTACTCTCTTGTTCCCTAATTGTTCTAACCCCACATTATTTGTAGGTCCACAAATATGATTGCTAACATTTAAAAATAACCCCAGTAATAATTCTAAATGGAATTATCCTCTATTTTTCTATCTGTATTTATTTATATGAATTATGAGTGTATTTTATTAATTTAAAAGGAACCAAAATGACAGGAAAGTTGAAGGGGTGTGGCGAAACGTCAGAAAAGAAAGTTCAAAGTATTTAGGGGACAATTAAAAATGTCACAAACAATGAACTAGCTATCAATAACCATACAGGTCTGTTAACAAAATATGACAAGTGACTCAGATAAGTCATCAGGAAACACAAAGGATGTCAAAGCTATTTGCTGGTGTGGGAAAAATATTATCCATGGGGGGAAAAAATGTTAGGAAAAGTAAGGGGTTTTGTTTGAGTGATTGTTCAAACATATTTTTAGAAATAATGGAAATGGGAAGGGATCATATATAGATTCCATAGGAGACCAATTTATCACTCATATCTGTTAAAATCAATGTGTTTTAAATATATTTATTTATGCAAAATACTGAACTCTGAGGATACTGATACAGGGAAAGGAGACAATAAAATGCATACATAGTTTATGACAATGAGTTTTCCAAAGAACATCTTTAAAAAACCCCTAGTTTTAACGGGGACATTGGGTTAAAAGTGCATTTGGCATCTTAAGAAGAGGACTGAAATTGATTTGAGGTGTTTCTATTTAGAGGAAGCATGTTCTGGTACAGATTCATACACACCATCTGCAATTAAGCACACAAATACCTATGATCTATGAAAGGTTAACTAGACTCTCTTGATCTACATTATTTTCTTTTAAATTACAGCTCTAAATGTTTTTAACCATCTGATCATTTAAATTCATTCTTTTTTATTTTCATATTTGTCTTCCATTAAAGATAAACCTTAAGACTACATTGGTTCTGGTTTGAGCAGAATGTGGCTATCATGATCAAAAACCTATATTATTTTCTTGTTTAGTTGTATGAGGTGTTGCAAAATAGATTAAACTGACTCAGCATCTTTGCTTCTTTCTCTCAAGTAAAAGTAGAAATATCCACCCCCCACAGTAAAAAATCCCACCTTCTCTACACTGTATCTTATCACTTCCTTCCTATGCTTTATACTAAGTCTTTCTCATTATTATTTAATCATACCCTAAATTTTGAAAGAAAAAAAAAATCCCTTAAATCCACATGTCTGTTGGATATAAAAACAGTCCCCGAGGGGGCGGAGCAAGATGGCGGAGGAGTAGGAGACCTGGATTTCGTCTCTTCTCAGGAAGTCAGCTGGATAGGGATCAAACCATTCTGAACACCTACAAACTCAACAGGAGATCGAAGAAAAGAAGAGCAACAACTCTCTGAACAGAAAAGCGACCACTTTCTGGAAGGTAGGACGTGCGGAGAAGTGAATCCGAGGCGATATTCGGGAGGATAGATGGCGGGGGAGGGGCCTCCGTCGGCCGCTTCTGGCAAGTGATAGAACCGCGGAGCACAAAATCGGAACTTTTAAAAGTCTGCTCCGCCGAGGGACGTCACTCTGGTGGCTAAGCGGGGGGTGGAACCCTCCGGGACAGTGTGGTCTCAGGACCCTCGGGGTCACAGAAAGACCGGGGGTGCCTGAGTGTGGCAGAGCTCCCAGGCAACGGAGCGGGGAAGCCGGCTGCAGAGGCGGAGCCCAGGCGCAGGCTCTCAGCTCGGGGTTGCCATAAACCGTGATCCGCAGCACATTCGGGCCCCTGCTCCTTCAGCAGGGACCCAACAAGCGGCAGATCCGGGGAGACTCACCTTCCTCCCCTGGGAGGAGCCACGCGGGAGTGCACCGCAGGGATCTGCTGGGTTTGGAGACTCCACCCGGGGTCGGGTGCCAGAGAGAGAAACGCGCAGTCACAGGCCGGGCGAGCATGGAGTGCGGCCGGAGACCGGGGAGACGGGAGTGACTGACAGCTTTTCTCTGGGGGCTCACTGAGGAGTGGGGCCCCGAGTTCTCCGCTCCTCCGGGGCGGAGATTGGGAGGCTGCCATTTTCACTCTCCGCCTCCAGGGCTGTGCAGAAACCTCGCAGGGAACAAAAGCTCCGGAGAGCAAACCCGAGCAGATTACTTAGCCGGGAGGGGGCAAGGGCGGGGCAATTCCGCCTCCGGCAAAGACATTTGGAAACCGCTGCAACAGGCCCCTCCCCCAGAAGATCAGCGAGAACAGCCAGCCAAGACCAAGTTTACCGATCAATGAGAACGGCAGAACTCCAGCGCTAGGGGACTACTGCACATAGAATTCATGGCTTTTTTACCATGATTCTTTAGTCTTTCAAAGTTAATTTTTTTTAACTGTCTTTTTTTTCTTTTTTTTCTTTTTGAATTTTTCTTTTTCCCTTTTTCAACCAACATCTTATCAATCCCTTTTAAAAAAAAAACATTTTATTTTTCATTTTTAGAGTCATATTCTATCCCTTCAGAGTAGTTACCCATATTTTTGGCTTATATATATAAGTTGTTCTCTCTTTAAAATTTTGAGATAGTTTCTTCTAACAGATTAAAATATACCCTAAATCACTAGTATATGGTGTTTTCTATTCCCCTGCCTGATCACATCCTCTCCCTTTTTTTTTCTTTTTTCTTTTTTTAAATCCTCTTCTTTTTTCAAACAACTTCTTATCAATTCCTTTTATAAAATTTTTTATAATTTCCATCTTTACAGTCATATAGCATCCCTTCATCATATCAACCCTTATTTTTGTACATATATAAGTTTTTCTTTCTTTAAAATTTTGGGAGGCACTTTCTTCTAAAAGACCAAAATACACCCCAAATCAGGTGTGTGGCACTGATCTATATACCAGCCTGATCATATTTGATCACATTCTGTTTTGTTGTTGTTGTTGTTGTTTTGTTTTGTTTGTTTTTGTTTTTATCTTTATCTTTTTCTTTTTTTCTTTCTCTTTCTTCTCTGTTTCCCTTTCTTTCCCCACTGCTTCAGGTCTTTTCTGATTTCTTTAGAGTATATTTTCTGGGGATGTTGTTACTCTGCTAGCATTTTGTTCTCTCATTAATCTACTCTCCTCTGCACAAAATGACAAGATGGAAAAAATCACCTCAACAAAAAGAACAAGAGGTACTACCGACTGCCAGGGACCTACTCAATACGGACATTAGTATGATGTCAGATCTAGAGTTCAGAATCATCACTTTAAAGATACTAGCTGGGCTTGAAAAAAATATGGAAGTTATTAGAGAAACCCTTTCTGGAGAAGTAAAAGAACTAAAATCCAACCAAGTAGAAATAAAAAAGGCTATTAATGAGGTGCAATAAAAAATGGGAGCGCTAACTGCTAGAATAAATGAGGCAGAAGAGAGAATCAGTAACATAGAAGATGAAATGATGGAAAATAAAGAAGCTGAGAAAAAGAGATAAACAACTACTGGATCACGAGGGCAGAATTCGAGAGATAAGCGATACCATAAGACGAAACAACATTAGAATAATTGGGATCCCAGAAGAAGAAGAAAGAGAGAGAGGGGCAGAAGGTATAATAGAGCAAATTATAGCAGAGAACTTCCCTAATTTGGGGAAGGAAACAGGCATGAAAATCCAGGAAGCACAGAGAACCCCTCTCAAAATCAATAAAAATAGGTCAACACCCCGACATCTAATAGTAAAACTTACGAGTCTCATAGACAAAGAGAAAATCCTGAAAGCAGCTCGGGAGAAGAGATATGTAACCTATAAGGGTAGAAACATTAGATTGGCAACAGACCTATCCACAGAGACCTGTCAGGCCAGAAAGGACTGGCATGATATATTCAGAGCACTAAATGAGAAAAATATGCAGCCAAGAATACTCTATCCAGCTAGGCTGTCATTGAAAATTGAAGGAGAGATAAAAAGCTTCCAGGACAAACAAAAACTAAAGGAATTTGCAAACACAAAACCAGCCCTACAGGAAATCTTGAAAGGGGTCCTCTAAGCAAAGAGAGAGCCTAAAAGCAACATAGACCAGAAAGGAACACAGACACTATACGGTAACTGTCACCTTACAGGCAATACAATGGCACTAAATTCCTATCTTTCAATAGTTACCCTGAATGTAAATGGGCTCAATGCCCCAATCAAAAGACACAGGCTATCAGACTGGATTAAAAAACAAGACCCATCAATATGCTGTCTACAAGAGACTCATTTTAGAACCAAAGACACCCCCAGATTGAAAGTGAGGGGGTGGAAAACCATTTACCATGCTAATGGACACCAAAAGAAAGCTGGGGTGGCAATCCTTATATCAGACAAATTAGATTTTAAACCAAAGACTGTAATAAGAGATGAGGAAGGACATTATATCCTACTTAAAGGATCTATCCAACAAGAAGATCTAACAATTGTAAATATCTATGCCGCTAAGATGGGAGCAGCCAATTATATAAGGCAATTAATAACAAAAGCAAAGAAACACATCGACAACAATACAATAATAGTGGGGGACTTTAACACCCCCCTCACTGAAATGGACAGATCGTCTAAGCAAAAGATCAACAAGGAAATAAAGACTTTAAATGACACACTGGACCAGATGGACTTTACAGACATATTCAGAACATTCCACCCCAAAGCAACGGAATACACATTCTTCTCTAGTGCCCATGGAACATTCTCCAGAACAGATCACATCCTAGGTCATAAATCAGGTCTCAACCGGTACCAAAAGATTGGGATCATTCCCTGCCTATTTTCAGACCACAATGCTTTGAAACTAGAACTCAATCACAAGAGGAAAGTCGGAAAGAACTCAAATGCATGGAGGCAAAAGAGCATCCACTGAAGAATGAATGGGTCAACCAGGAAATTAAAGAAGAATTAAAAAAATACATGGAAACCAATGAAAATGAAAACACAACTATTCAAAATCTTTGGGATGCAGCAAAGGCAGTCCTAAGAGGAAAGTATATAGCAATACAAGCCTTTCTCAAGAAACAAGAAAGGTCTCAAGTACACAACCTAACCCTACACCTAAAGGAGCTGGAGAAAGAACAGCAAATAAAGCCTAAACCCAGCAGTAGAAGAGAAATCATCAAGATCAGAGCAGAAATCAATGAAATAGAAACTAAAAGAACAGTAGAACAGATCAACGAAACTAGGAGCTGGTTCTTTGAAAGAATTAACAAGATTGATAAACCCCTGGCCAGTCTTATCAAAAAGAGAAGAGAAATGGCCCAAATCAACAAAATCATGAATGAAAGAGGAGAGATCACAACCAACACCAAAGAAATACAAACAATTATAAGAACATATTATGAGCAACTCTATGCCAGCAAATTAGATAACCTGGAAGAAATGGAGGCATTCCTAGAGCTGTATCAACTACCAAAACTGAACCAGGATGAAATAGAAAACCTGAACAGACCTATAACCACTAAGGAAATTGAAGCAGTCATCAAAAATCTCCCAAAAAACAAAAGCCCAGGGCCACATGGCTTCCCAGGGGAATTCTACCAAACATTTCAAGAAGAATTAATACCTATTCTTCTGAAACTGTTCCAAAAATAGAAATGGAAGGAAAACTTCCAAACTCATTTTATGAGGCCAGCATTACCTTGATCCCAAAACCAGACAAAGACCCCATCAAAAAGGAGAATTACAGACCAATATCCCTGATGAACATGGACGCAAAAATTCTCACCAAAATACTAGCCTATAGGATCCAACAGTACATTAAAAGGATTATTCACCATGACCAAGTGGGATTTATCCCTGGGCTGCAAGGTTGGTTCAACATCCACAAATCAATCAATGTGATACTATACATTAACAAAAGAAAGAACAAGAATCATATGATCCTCTCAATAGATGCAGAAAAAGCTTTTGACAAAGTACAGCATCCTTTCTTGATCAAAACTCTTCAGAGTATAGGGATCGAGGGTACATACCTCAATATCATAAAAGCCATCTATGAAAAACCTACAGCGAATATCATTCTCAATGGGGAAAAACTGAGAGCTTTCCCCCTAAGGTCAGGAACGCGGCAGGGATGTCCACTATCACCACTGCTATTCAACATAGTATTGGAAGTCCTAGCCACAGCAATCAGACAACAAAAAGAAATCAAAGGCATCCAAATTGGCAAAGAAGAAGTCAAACTCACTCTTTGCAGATGATATGATACTTTATGTGGAAAACCCAAAAGACTCCACCCCAAAACTGCTAGAACTCATACAGGAATTC
Organism: Mirounga leonina; assembly: GCF_011800145.1. Taxonomy (NCBI): domain Eukaryota; kingdom Metazoa; phylum Chordata; class Mammalia; order Carnivora; family Phocidae; genus Mirounga; species Mirounga leonina. The sequence goes on from NW_023270739.1 coordinate 31,273,542, forward strand.
AGTAAAGTGGCAGGATATAAAATCAATGCACAGAAGTCAGTGGCATTCCTATACACCAACAACAAGACAGAAGAAAGAGAAATTAAGGAGTTGATCCCATTTACAATTGCACCCAAAACCATAAGATACCTACCCATTTACAATTGCACCCAAAACCATAAGATACCTAGGAATAAATCTAACCAAAGAGACAAAGGATCTGTACTCAGAAAACTATAAAATACTCATGAAAGAAATTGAGGAAGACACAAAGAAATGGAAAAACATTCCATGCTCATGGATTGGAAGAACAAATATTGTGAAGATGTCAATGCTACCTAGAGCAATCTACACATTCAATGCAATCCCCATCAAAATACCATCCACCTTTTTCAAAGAAATGGAACAAATCATCCTAAAATTTGTATGGAACCAGAAAAGACCCCACATAGCCAGAGGAATGTTGAAAAAGAAAAGCAAAGCTGGCGGCATCACAATTCCGGACTTCCAGCTCTGTTACAAAGCTGTCATCATCAAGACAGCATGGTACTGGCACAAAAACAGACACATAGATCAATGGAACAGAATAGAGGGCCCAGAAATGGACCCTCAACTCTATGGTCAACTCATCTTTGACAAAGCAGGAAAGAATGTCCAATGGAACAAAGACAGTCTCTTCAACAAATGGTGTTGGGAAAATTGGATAGCCACATGCAGAAGAATGAAACTGGACCATTTCCTTACACCACACACAAAAATAGACTCCAAATGGTTGAAAGACCTCAATGTGAGACAGGAGTCCATCAAAATCCTAAAGGAGAACACAGGCAGCAACCTCTTTGACCTCAGCCGAAGCAACTTCTTCCTAGAAACATCGCCAAAGGCAAGGGAAGCAAGGGCAAAAATGAACTATTGGGACTTCATCAAGATAAAAAGCTTTTGCAAAGCAAAGGAAACAGTCAACAAAACCAAAAGACAACCGACAGAATGGGAGAAGATATTTGCAAATGACATATCAGATAAAGGGCTAGTATCCAAAATCTATAAAGAACTCATCAAACTCAACACTCAAAGAACAAAGAATCCAATCAAGAAATGGGCAGAAGACATGAACAGACATTTTTCCAAAGAAGACATCCAAATGGCCAACAGACACATGAAAAAGTGCTCAATATCGCTCAGCATCAGGGAAATCCAAATCAAAACCTCAATGAGATACCACCTCCCACCAGTCAGAATGGCTAAAATTAACAAGTCAGGGAACGACAGATATTGGCGGGGATGTGGAGAAAGGGGAACCCTCCTACACTGTTGGTGGGAATGCAAGCTGGTGCAGCCACTCTGGAAAACAGTATGGAGGTTCCTCAAAAAGTTGAAAATAGAGCTACCATATGATCCAGCAATTGCACTACTGGGTATTTACCCCAAAGATACAAAAGTAGGGATCCGAAGGGGTACGTGCACCCCAATGTTTATAGCAGCAATGTCCACAATAGCCAAACTGTGGAAAGAGCCAAGATGTCCATCGACAGATGAATGGATAAAGAAGATGTGGTATATATATACAATGGAATATTATGCAGCCATCAAAAGGAATGGGATCTTGCCATTTGCAACGACGTGGATGGAACTGGAGGGTATTATGTTGAGTGAAATAAGTCAAACAGAGAAAGACATGTATCATATGATCTCACCGATATGAGGAATTCTTAATTGTAGGAAACAAACTCAGGGTTGCTGGAGTGGGGGGGTGGGGTGGGAGGGATGGGGTGACTGGATGTTAGACACTGGGGAGGGTATGTGCTCTGGTAAGCGCTGTGAATTGTGCAAGACTGTTGAATCTCAGATCTGTACCTCTGAAACAAATAATGCAATATGTGTTAAGAAAAAAAAAGCAGAAGAAGGTAGTGGGAGGGGAAGAATGAAGCAGGGGAAATCGGAGGGGTAGACGAACCATGAGAGACGATGGACTCTGAAAAACAAACAGGGTTCTAGAGGGGAGGGGGGTGGGAGGATGGGTTAGCCTGGTGATGGGTATTGAGGAGGGCACATTCTGCATGGAGCACTGGGTGTTATGCACAAACAATGAATCATGGAACACTTCATCTAAAACTAATGATGTAATGTATGGGGATTAACATAAGAATAAAAAAAAAAACAAAAACAAAACAGTCCCTGACTGTATGGTTGGTTCAATTTATGATGGCTCAAATTACAATTTTTCAACATTACAATGGTGCAAAAGCAATACTCTTTCAGAAAGAACTATACTTTAAATTTTGAATTTTGATCTTTTCCCAGGCTAGTGATAAGTGGTACAAGTGTTCCTTCACAATACTGGGCAGTGGCTGTCAAGCCACCGCTCCCTGTCAGTCACGTAATCACAACTAATACAACTGCTCTGGACCCATATAACCATTTTGTTTTTCAATTTCAGTACACAATTCAATAATTACATGAGATTCAACACTGTATTATAGGTTTCATGTTAGATCAGTTTGCCCAACTGTGGGTTAATGTGAGTGTTCTGAGCATGTATAAAGGCTAGGCTAAGCTATGATGTTCAGTAGCTTAGGTATCTTCAATGCATTTTCAATTTATGATGAATTAGCCCTAAGTCAAGGGAGATCTGTAATTGTCTCTTTCATTCACACCTAGGAGACCAAACATCTCTTTCATTCGCATTAAATCTTGTTTCCAACTATTCATCAATTCATTTCTCAAATTCTTGCAACCTGGTGTCTACACTCAAGTCTTAAACTGAAACAAGTCTGGTTAAAGTTGTGAATGATCACTTTGTAGGAAAATTGACTTTTGAGTTGCTATCTTTCTCTTTTTTTTTTTTTTAAGATTTTATTTATTTATTCACAAGAGACAGAGACAGAGAGAGAGAGAAGCAGAGGGAGAAACAGGCTCCCAAGGAGCAGGGAGCCCGATGTGGGACTCGATCCCAGGACCCTTGGATCATGACCTGAGCCGAAGGCAGACGCTTAACCATCTGAGCCACCCAGGCGCCCTTTTTTTTTTTTTTTTAAGATTTTATTTGAGTTGCTATCTTTCTTGTTTCTCTTTGATTAAACACTATCAACCACTTTTCCCTCTTCATGTGCTTTTTTGCCTTGAAATTTGGAATAACATTTTCCCACATTTCCCCTACATACATAGTGTAGTGAGTGGGGGGAGCGGCAGAGGGAGAAGGAGAGAGAATCTCAAGCGCCTCCCCGCCAAGCACAGTGCCTGATGTGGGGCTTCATCTCATGACCCTGAAATCAAGACATGGGCCAAAATCAGGAGTAAGATGCTTAACTGACTGAGCCACCCAGGCACCCCAACTTATTACCTCATTTACCCCAGAATCTCTTCCTTTTCTGGTGTTAATGGTAAAGGACATTGTGTACTAGCCAGTATCTAAAGCCAGAAATCTAATTTCAGTTGTAATTATCCTCTCCCTTTCATCCCTGCATCCAATGAGGGAAGTCCTCTCCAATTTCCTTGAATCCCTTGACACTCATCTTACAAGACAGTCACCTCTCACCAGATTAATTCCACAGCCTCTAACTATTCTTTCTGTTTGTGGGTTTTTCCTATATGTTCCTTTTGTCCATCCTTCTCCATTCTATACATTGTTGTCCCAATCTTCTTTCTACCAATATGATCATATCATTCCCTTTCACAGTTCTTTGTTGATGAAAGGATCAATAATAACACAAAATAAACTAGAAAATTTTAGGAAGAACGTATTACCATAGATATTACATAAATAACTATGTCAAATTAATAGATTTTATATGAAAACTAGGCAAGTAGATAGAAATAAAATTCCCCAATGATCCTAGAACATATCTTGTGTCACAATAGCAATTTCTATCAAAACTGCAAATAGTTTTAATGTAATGCAATGGGAACTGGGTTGGAGTTATAAAGAATCCAGTGAAAACTTTAATCATGTTCTTGTTTCAAAGCATTGCTATAAAAATAGAATATGAAAAGGTAAAAGCATTTTGCACTCTATATAAATAGTTTCAAACATAAATGTCATTTTTATCCACATCACTTTTCTCTACATTCTTACACTAACTCATTATGGTTATGGTTTCCTTGTTTCTTCTATCCCTACTCTTTGAGGTAATTAAAACCTGATTCTCTCCCTAAATCTTTAAATAATCTTTTTAAAAATCACTGTTCAGGATTATTTAAGACTTCCTAGAATATAACAACAGCTGTTTCACATTTTCTCCCTGTCAGTCCCCTGCTATTGTGTTAGCAACCTGACAACACATTATTTTAACTGTTCAGAATCCAGGACCGTCGAGTCATTTAATGCCTATGCAGACCTCTTCTTTCTTGCCACATTAGGAACTAATATTGTATATCAAACACCAAAAAAGGATCTTTAATTCATGTATAACACCTGCTTCTCTCATCTTTCATTTTACATTTGTTCAGATCCAATTTCTACTCTAGAATCAGTTGTCATATAGTATGACACCAAATATGTATTATTGAATGAAGTCAAATCAAGAAGTGCATTGAGCCCCTGTTATGTGCTCTGCTTGTGGTGTGTGTTACAACTAAAATAAGGATAACTGAGTCAAGACTATGGAGAAGTTAACATAACAATACAGAGAATATGTATATTTTAAGGAAATTAGCACTAACTTGGATAAAGTTGGATATAGATTAGAAAGGAGATTGGTGGTAGGAGAAACTGGAATAAGCTTATATTCCACACAATATAAGACCAGGAAGAAATGATATTTTTAAAAATTTTGCTCATTGTTCTTTTTGTATGATTTTTAAAAATTCCTTTATTTTTCTCACTGGTTAGAAGAATACCTAGCACATAATGGACACTGATTTTTTTTTTAAATTGTTTCCCCAAGAGATGAAAGACAAATCTTTTAGAGGATATGAAATCTGAAAAAAAAAAAATGAATAAAACCCTAAAATTTCGATGATCAGATATGGAAAATGACAAAATTCTAGGTTCATAACAAGGCCCTCTCCTACCAGTCCCTCATTCTACTACTGAAGAAAAGCAACACTGGATAAGAAATCCATTTCTTTCCCTTTGTTATGGAAATGAGGATGGTGGGAAAGTCAGAAATACAGTTAGCTACACAAGCTTTTGAAAGGAGATTGAAGAATCTCTACCTATTCAGACAGCAAGGGAAAATAGTAATGATTTTCAAAGCAAAGTAAGATCATGGGTTGAATTATATTTTCACAGGTTAATTACATGAGGAATCTGCAGGCTTGAGGGGAGAAATATGTAGAGGAAGAGACCATTAGTGAAACATGTCAAAATGTAATTCTATCTCAGAGATAGTTTAAAATAAAAAGGTCAAGACTAAACTATAAATCCAAATACCCCCACATTCTAAGTAAGCTGCCAAACCACCTAGGCAGGATATGCTTAAACAGTATGAAATGGTTTTGCTAGCATTAGTCTTCCATCCTCCACCACGTACAGGAAAGGCAAAAAAAATCATGGGGTATTTGATGAAACTAGAGAGTGAAGCTTCTTCATAAAAGAGCTGTTAGTGTAGTACATAATATACGGATTATTTCCACCAACTCCAGTCCAATGAAAAAATGTTAGAGAACAAATTTGGAGATCTTTTTAATAATTCTTGATCAATAGAGTTGAAGCTATATTTGTAATTCCTCCTCAGTCTCACATTTTTCTTTCCTCTTCAAAGCTAAATATTACTGCATCTGTTTTTTATTATTTATTGCTTATGCTCATGCCCATATATGCACATATCTGCATACATATATGTACATGCATGCATGTACAAACAACGATAAAACATTTTTTGTGTATATAACAAAACTCGTTGTCGTAATATATGTTTGCAACTTTTTTTTTACACAAAATTGCTTTTAAGATTTATCCATTTTGGTAAATATAAATCATGTGTATTCACTTTGTTGCTGTATGATATTCCATTGTATAAATATTTCATAACTGATTTATAGTTTCCAATCTTGAAGTCTATTTTATTTGTTTTCTTTTCTATCACAAATAAAGTTGAAATGAGTAACACTGTACTCCTTTCATTATACAAGTATAACACAGTTTTTCTAGGATATATTGGTATCAGGGATTTTTCTCGGTCTTCGGATATGAGTATCTTCTAAGACTTTCCTGCTTGCATTTAATTATAATGATACTTGTGTCATATACACATTTCCCAGAATGTTTAAGCTCTGTTTCTGAACTTTCTATTTTATTGTATTAATCTATTTGCCTATCCCTGGTCCAACATCAAAAGTCTTGAATTTTATAGATTAAATTTGTGTCTTAAACCTTTATAGGTCATATATTTTCTCCTTAGGCTCTATAACTAGTGTCTGGGCTATCCATGGCCTTTAAAATTTCACATGAACTTAAAGAAGGTTTTAAATTTTAATGAAAAAAAAAAAACTTTGGAGTTTTGATTTCATTGCTTTGAATTTATAGGCTAATATATAGAGAATTGACGTCTTTGGAATATTGAGCATCCCCATTCATGAACACATTTTTCCATATAATTGTCTTATTTTAAAGCATTCATTAAAAGATTATATATACCCATACATATCCTGCCTTTTTTGGTTTATTCCTATGTAGTGAAAAATGCTATTACTATGGATGAATGAGATATTTTTAAATTATACTTTCTAATTTGTAAAATATTTTTATACAAGTGTATATCCATCAACTTGCTGTGCTCAGTAATCAAAAATTTTGTTAGATTTTTTATTGGAAATAAGTATATTATCTACAAATGAAGAAAATTAATCATTCCTGGGTGCCTGGGTGGCTCAGTTGGTTGTGACTGCCTTCGGCTCAGGTCATGATCCCAGGGTCCTGGGATCGAGTCCTGCGTCGGGCTCCCGGCTCAGCGGGAAGCCTGCTTCTCCCTCTCCCACTCCCCGTGCTTGTGTTCCCTCTCTCACTGTGTCTCTCTCTGTCAAAAAAATAAATAAAATCTTTAAAAAAAAAAAAAAAAGAAAATTAATCATTCCTAATATGTGTATAGTTGTTGTTGTTGTTACTACTACTACGACGACGATGACAACGATGACGTATCTAGGGTTGCCCATGTAATAACTAAAGAAGTAAAAGCATTGATATTTTTATTTTTATTGATAATAAGGGAAATATTTCTAATAGCTCTCCATTTACTAAAATGTGTGCAGTACGGTACCTGGCTTGCTCATTTGGTGGAGCATGGGACCCTTGATCTTGGGGTTGCTTGTTTGGGCCTCATGTTTAGTGTAGAGATTACTTAAATAAAAATAAACAACTTTTTTTTAAGATTTTATTTATTTATTTGTCAGAGAGAGAACACAAGCAGGGGAACAGTAGAGGGTGAGGGAGAAGCAGAGTCCCCGCTGAGCAAGGAGCCCGATGTGGGACTTGATCCCAGGATCCTGCCATCATGACCTGAGCTGAAGGCAGAGGCTTAACTGACTGAGCCACCCAGGTGTCCCAAAATAATAACTTAAAAAAAAAAAAAGTAAATAAATAAAATGTGTTCAGATTTTGTTTCGTTTTGTTAAACTAATTAGGGAGATTTACTTTTATTCCTTCTTTGTAAAAATTATGATTATTGATACTAAGTATGCAATATTTACCAAATGATTTTTTGCATGTGCTTAAAAATTATCAAATTTTTATATTTTAATTTGATAATAAGATAAATTTTACTACTAGAATAAAGATTCTAGTGTTAAATAGTCATCCCTTTCCTGGTTCCTCAAAACATATGTATCTTCATTGTGTGTGAGTCTCATTCATACTTCTGAGTTTCTATCATTGCATGGAATTTATTTTTTTCTTCTCAAAAAACGTATAAGATTATATCACTTCACCTCAATTATAAAATTTCTTCTCAGACCTTTAGAATCCATGCCAATGCCAGGTTTTCTTAATTGATGTTGCCTTTATAATCATTACACCATAACTTAACTTATATAGATAACCTCTTCGTTAAATTTAAAATAAACTGCTTGAAGGAACAAACCTTGTCTTAGATTCCTATGCATCTCTTCCATTTCTAGCCTACTGTGGTGTAAGTTGGATAATAAACATTGCACTGGGGTGCCTGGGTGGCTCAGTTGGTTAAGCCTCTGCCTTCAGCTCAGGTCATGATCCTAGGGTCAAGGGATCGAGCCCCACATCGGGCTCCCTGCTCAGTGGAGCCTGCTTCTCTTCCCTCTGCTGCTTGTGCATGCTCTCTCTCTGTCAAATAAATAAATAAGATCTTAAAAAAAGAAACAACAAAACAAAACATTGCATTGGGTTGATTAAAAGAGAACAGAAATAGTAATAGAATATGTAAATGGGGAGAGGCACACACATAGAAAGTTATGTATTTGAGAGAAAGGAACAAAAGTAGGAATAAAATGTTTTAAAAATAGCTTAAGATAATGACCAAGACAAAAAGATAAAGAGTAGGAGAATATTTAGTGGATACTGGATATTGTTTGAAATGATTTTGGGAAAACTTGATTTTCCATTATATTGATTTTCTACTATTGCCATTTGTCCACTAAAAGAAAAAAAAAAGAGTTCACAACTCAATAGCTCTTCTCTGAATGTGGGGGCAATGAAAAGGGTACTAAATAGATATAAAGAGGTATATTTCAAACAAATTTCTGTCATTAATTATTTGTTTGATTCTGAACAAAACACCAAATAGGTTATCTCCTAGTCCTTTTTTCCACTGGTATGGGATTTAGAGTTGACTTATACCAACATTTCTTAAAGTGTGTTCTTTGGAACAGCAGTCCCATAAAATATTCCTCAAAAAAATGTGTATATGTGCAGATAGATGGATAATTATATATATGTATGTATATATATGTGTATATATATACATATATAAAATTCACACACACAGACACACACACATATATGCACATGTGTAGTCACACAAAAAGTACGCACACACATACATTTTTTTCCCCTGGAATTGCTGCCTACCATATCATCCCTTACAGACGTACAATACACCTGAATATGTTATATAAGATCTGAGAATTCCTACTGTAAAGAAATTTTGACCGTTTGATCCAACATTTTGAAAAGGTACTTGTAAAACACTGAACACAATGATATCTTCAAGGTCACCATTATATCATTGTTATTCTTATTTGATAATTCTACTCCAAGCAACCTATTTTGAGGGAGAATAGCTATTAAACTGCAGAAACAATGTCCCACATAATAATCTCATTACTGCAATACCCTAACACATATTCCCAGGCCAAAAGTTCTTAATTTTTAAGATACACAATCAAATTGAATACAAGACTATCTAAAGTTGTCATAGTTAAAATAATAAAAAAATCTTGGGCTCGATTATCACATTAAGAATCAAGGGAGATGCCTGGGTGGCTCAGTTGGTTAAGTGTCTGCCTTTGGTTCAGGTCATGATCCCAGGGTCCTGGGACCTAGGTCCACATCCGGCTCCTTGCTCAGCAGGGAGCCTGTTTCTCCCTCTACTTGTGCACTCTCTTCCTCTCTCTCTCTCTGACAAATAAATAAAATCTTAAAAAAAAAAAAGAAAGAAAGAATCAAGGGTTCACTCATGCATATCTCAAGAAACAGCAAAAGATATGTTCAACAAATATATGTTGGGTTCACTAACATATACATGGATTATTTGGAAACAAGCAGACATTTTTGTATTTGCACATAAATCTTTTGATTAGGATATTCCAGAAAACTGTTCCTTTTAAACATGATATCGTTAAAACTTTATACATCTATATATTGCTTTTACAATAAAATTAAGCAAAAGTAGAAAAAAAAACCTAAGTGTTACATTTTTTTAAAGATTTTTTAATTTATTCCAGAGAGAGAGAGTGAGTGGGAGTGGCAGAGAGAATCTCAAGTAGACTCCCTGCTGAGCGCCAAACCGACATGGGGCTTGATTTCACAACCCTGAGATCATGACCTCAGCCAAAATCAAGAGTCTGACGCTTAACGAACTGAGCCACTCAGGCACCCAAGAGTTATGACTTTTTCAAAATATCTTGAGGGGTGCCTGGATGGTGCTGTTGGTTAAGCACCTGACTCTTGGTTTCGGCTCGGGTGTGATCTCAGGTCATGATCTCAGGGTCTTAAGATGGAATCCTGAATAGGGCTCTGTGCTCAGTGTGGAGTCTGCTTAAGACTCTCTCTCACTCTCCCTCTGCCCCTCCATGCTGCTCTCTCTCCAAAATAAATAAATAAAATCTTAAAAAAAATAAAAATATCTTGAGCATTGATGTTTCAGATTTTTTCAGCAAAAAATGAGGGTACAGAATGAAAACATGATTTAGGATTCCTTAAGAGATCTTCCGAGCACTTTCAAAATTAGAAAAATTACCTTGATTTTTATCATTTCATTTTAAAGAAAATGTTTTTTTATTTGCTAAAAAACATATAATTAGTGATTTTTTATCATGTACATTAAGCTTTAGTTATGATAGGTAAGTTATAAAAACCCCAGTCTTATGCAAATGGATTGAAAGAAGGAAAAGCAATCAGGAAAAAGAACATTACAAAGACAGAACAAGAGATTTTCATTATCTTAAGGAGCAAATAATATCTGTAAAGGATAAAGAAACAACAACAAAAAAAAGTTTAAAGATAATAGGTGTGATTTCTTTAGGTTAACTATCCAATTCATAAATGATGATGAACAAAGGGAATTGGAAAAAAAAAAAAAAAGGGAATTGGGAGGCCTTGGAGACCTCACAATAGCCATAATAGAAAAGATTGAATGTGTTCAGTTTCAACTGGAGTAATTACTACAATCTATTTTTATCATGTGATTATCAGTATTTTATCTCATTAGGCTGCAGAGTTTAATAATACTTAAGATAGACAATCAAAAGGTGAAGGTAAAAATGGGTACAAATTGTTTTCTATGTTAGCCAACATGGGGAATAAGGAGTCTAGAGAATGTTATTACCACTCAGGAAGGTAAAGAGAAGCAAGGCAGTCTCACTGCCATGCCAGGAAGAGCAAATAGTGACCTTCTGAATTTTCATATCTCTGGGATGCCCTGTGAAGTTTCTGTCTCCTTGTATCTACCACGTGCAATATTTGAATTATCTAATGAAATTTTAGCTTGTTATTACTCAATGAGTTATATTCTACAATGTTGATACCACATTTATTCTTAGTTATGAGGATCACAGTAAGAGTGGTATTATTCACATTGAAAGGTATACAAGGAAAATAAATGGTTCTGAAAAATGTTTGAAAAACAACTGTTGGAAAGCTGACTCTGCTAGTCTGAAGATGAAATAACTCAAAATGGAAGGAGCGGAAGGATACCATGGTTGCTTCAAAGAGTTAAAAAGTAGACTAGTAGGAGTGAGACCAGATACAATGATCACTACAGATATAACTAGACCTAAGCAAGAGGGTTAATGATTTCCGTGTAAGACAAAGATATATATATATTCTAGCTGTCTGCCTGAGAAAGCAGTGAACTATCATTGGTGGTCTCAAAGCAAGGCCTGACAAAAACAGACATTTGCAGAGGAATTAAAGATTAGAAAGTTAATATTTTTTAGGATCTCATCTAACCCTGATATACTATAAATCTTAATTTGTGGTTAACCTCTGCGAATTAGGTCTAGACATCTAAATAAAGCTATATTCTCACTCTATAAATGTTCTACTCATTCACTGGTGTCAAATTATGGAATCGGCTTGTTTCTTTCTTTGCATTACTTGCAAATAAAGTTTCTTTAGGGTAAAGTCATTAATCTTTTTAGCTTTGTTGTAAATCTGTCATCCCAGAAGGGTTCTTTTATTTTGGTAGAATTTGTATTTCATCTAAAACTTTGGGAAAAATGAATTCTCTATCACATGGTGAAGTCTGTAGTTTAATAATTCATCAAATGTGAGTCAACCAATAGATCTTTTGAACCCTCCCTTTTTCCTTCACTGGAATTCTTTTGGCCTTTGTTCTGCACCATAAAAAGGGTCTTAACATGTGGAAGAAATCATCAGAAACTCAAACAAGATTTTATTCTTAGACATGTAAACTTGAACAAATTCTTGACAATGACAGGGCTATCAACGGAATATGGCATGCATCTGGGCAGGTTCTCCCAGATAGCCCCCCAACTGACTGATCTTCAGGCCAGTTAATGGACCCCAATATAAGTAAGCAATGTTTGGCCAGTCACTTTCCATAGTACAGTCAGCCAAAGATCCAGATGTCGCTTCTGTTGCTGTTTACTCTTGCTGAAAAAAAATGTGTGTCAAACAAGTAACTGGGACCTGAAGCTATACTATTCCCTCTACATCCATTGTACTTCTCATTTTTTATTTCTACAGAAAAGTTGGAATAAAAAAAGCCAAAGTATCATACATCATGTGGAAAATATTGGGAATTAAAAAGTGCAGTGACTAACCAATTGCGTTTCTAGCTCAAAACAACACATTGATTCCTTGCTAGTGTTCAGTGTATTTGACTAGTGTGCGTGATACTCATTCATTGTTGTGGAGGTCATGTTTCTTCTCCTGTGGTCTTACCAGCATTATCTAACTTCATACCTAATGATATGCAAAGACATGCCTAATACATCTGGCCACATCAAAACAATAAATCCCCTTGCTGTACATGATGTTAACACACTCAAGTTTCAATCCTCATTAGTACGAGTGAATAAAGTAATTTATCATAAGAGTTTGTTAGAATGTGTTTTACCTATTGTGAGCTGCTTAAAAAACTGGTGATAAGATTCTCAATTATGAATATTAAACAGACACCAAACTTTGCCTGGAGTTTTATTCCAGAGTACTATTTTGCCAAATCACATTCAAGAAGGTAGGAATTAATTCTAGTGTATGTTTTAATAAAGATGGTTAATTTATACTGGTTTTGGAAAGATAGGTTGCAAACTAAATCAATTTTCAAATTTCATATGTAAATGTAGATATATATACATATGAAATTTACACATAATGCTATAAACATTCTTACCCTACATAAACAAATTTCATTTTACTATTCCTTAAAATGAATGTTTTTATCATAAAAATTATTCTTCAGTAATTTAAATTCTACTGAATTATTATGTTTATCTATATTTCAATAAATTTATAAATATTTTAAAAAGCAATTAGTTGGAAGATGCTTAACAGAAAATCAATAAAATATGCCAATACACATTTTTTTCTATTTTAAGTAATTTTAGAACTATACTTAGCAAGGCTATATTATAAGCATTCATAGTGAATATCAATTATTTAGGGAAAAAAGAGCACTTATTCTTCTTAAAAATCTGACATTTAACTTTATTAAATAAATTTTTACTTAATTTTTTTAAAAAACTGTTTTTGAATTTCAAACAAGGACTCTCTGCTCATCCCCATATGGCTATTAATTTTTCCAAGAATAAGGCCCAAAACCCTTTGAAGAATCTTACTCAATATGCAAAAAGCTTGTTTTATATAACCAGTCTCATCTCTGTGTACTCTTTTCTTTTTAATTCATTTTTTAACTGGCATTTTCCAAGCATGTGTCCTGGGTTAAAATATATTTAGGTCAAAAAAAGTAAAGCAAACTCCTAATATATTAATGCATTTTTATAAAATTTCCAAGGAGAAGAAACTATAATATACAGTTTTTCTTAAGCTTATTTGGCCACAAATTTCATTGCTGAGCATTTCCTTGGAGTAACACTTTAAGGAACACATTCTGCAAAATGTTTTATCTGCACTTATGGCTTTAATTTTTAACACGACGTGCTGTCATGTCTCTCTATGTGTTGCATGGTAAACCTTGTTATTTCTCCTGCTAGTAAAACATTGCGTATCCTTCAAGACTAAGTTTCACTGTCACGTCTCTTTCAAATATTCCCTTGACTTCTGCAAACTATGCTAATTCACTACTCTCACTCTATCTTGCATAGAACTCTTTCTCCCCCATTTTAGTATTTTTCATATTATATCACCATTGCTGTATTTTATCAAATCTAAGGCATCATTGAGTGTACTGATCGTGTATTGAGATTTTCAACCCTTTAAGCAATAAAAACTCACTGTTGAGTTTTTATATATAATTAATATATGATGTTTCATTCTCCTTAGAATTATCTTATACTAATAGGTATAGGTCTTCTAGACTTATTTAAACATATTTTATCATGTGACACTCTTGGACACACATAAGAAGGCAAATATAAGTGAAATAAAGAGAGTAAAGTATTTCTAAAACTATTACAAATTCCGACTTCAACTTTTGTTAAATTGCTTTTTTTACTCAGGATTGTCAATATTTACTCTATAGTATCATTCCCTATCATCAAGAGCATTGGAAAATTCTTAAGAGAGAGCTTTAGTACTGCCTCTGGGATATTCTTCCAAGCCATGGCCTCCCCTTCCGTATTTTTTTAAAGATTTTATTTTTAAGTAATCTCTATAACCAGTGTGGGGCTTGAACTCACAACCCTGAGATCAAGATTCATGTGCTCTACTGACTGAGCCAGCCAGGCGCCCCCCACTTCTGTAATTTTTGATATTGGCATTTTCTTCGTCATACAGCAAGGTTTCATGCATGTGAAAACAAGGACAACTATATGAGAAATACAGCTTGACAAACTAAAATTGTTATTAGCTATTGATCGTAAAACACATCCTAATTTTAGAGATGTTACAATGTGAAACATATATACCTTAGAACTGATGTATTGTGATAATTTTCCACTTCCCCAGTAAGCAATGCATCTCTTGAGAGCAGGACCTTATCATCTTTAGAAACATTCACTGGACACTCTATAGACACACACACACACAACACACTCTCTCTCTTCCTCTCCTCTCTCTTGTGACAGTTTTGCAAATAAAAATGATTTTGTTGACTGCCTTTATATAAACATCCTCTGCTGAGTTCTATGACATATATTTATTAAATACTTTTGATATAAACCCTAAGCCGAATGATGCATAGATGAACAGGTGCACATGGGTTTAGAATAGTTGAACAACTGCTCCCTTTGTCTTAAAGATTTGCTCCTCATCACAGGTAAGTTTACAAATATTGAACCAATTTGCTTTTTTAAATCCAAGAGGTCTTTTCATTTATTTGAAGCCAAGAAGAAAAGGAGTTACTGTTATCCAATAATTTTATCTATAGTAACCAAACAATTTCATAATTACTTCATGATGAATTCTAACCATACTGACAGAAATTTTTCCTGCATAACTTACTCAGGAAAGAGCTCTACCAATTTATGGGAACATTCTCCTCATATACATTTTTAAAACAAATAGAATTTTCCTCCTGATGAGTAAGACTACAGACAGATGGAGTGTTGACTAAAGTGAGCAGTTTTAAATACTAACAGAAAATGTTGCCTAAAAAACATTTTTGAATCTGACTTTGTTCACACAATTCAGCAATCTCTTAACTTGTATTTAATGATAATTTAACATGCTGTTAAAATCTGCCTGGGGTTATTTCCAAATTCAAACACAAAGTAAAGTAAATACTCTTAAATATATGTTTTTATCTTAAAGGAATCATTGCTTCCTAGAAAGCCACAAGAGCTACTAAGGGTCAAAGTATCAAAAATTTGGAATTTTTATTTGAACATTTGGAATTTTTTAAATTGGCCACAAACACTTTTCATAATTGCTTATCTTTGTTGTGGAATATTTAAGATAACATTGTAAATGTTGATGGAACATTTAAAATAACTTAGGAAACATTCAGTTTGAGACAAGAAAGAAAATATTTTAAAGGCACTACCTTGTCTCATAAGCCTTAACACTCACTGTTGTTAGACAAGTGTCTTATGTTTTGTTTACTGAATTTAGCATGAACAAAATATGGCTGGGTCCTAAAATGTCACATGGGAGTTAAAATAAGGCAGTTATATTTATAAAGGCACATGAGTATCAAGCAGTACCTCTTAAAAATAATGAGAAATTTTTAAAAACAGAGAAATGAAAACAATAGGTTAAATACTGTGGTCTAGTGAGTCAGGTAAAATACTTCCATTGAAAGCAACTACATGTATAAATGTAACATGAGAGCATGGTTTGGAATCTAAATACAGAATAGTTTTGATGAAGGTTTTCACATGGTGACATCTTTTTTTCAGTCTTGCCTCCAGAGTAGAACTATGAAATATTAGTTTGCTGTAGTCTTCACAGAATCATGATAGGCAGTGTGTATGTATATGTATATGTATAGGTATGTGTGTGTGCATATGTGTTTGTGTGTGGGTGAACATACCAAAACCGAGTAAAACCAAAAAAAAAGAAATACTGTCCTGAAATATTTTGCGTATAAAAAAATAGAGGAGTCTAAGCTAATGTCAGGATGTCCAAAACATATCGTGTAAGCCTTAGTCTAAGTAATGGAATGTTTATTACTTAACAATTTTGCAGTGTTCCCTTTTTCTCTTGTAGTAAAATTACTTGATTGTATCATTTCTGATATTGACTGGGTGGTAGAGCAGTACGTACTGCATGAACTGCTCTGAGTGTGTAAGTGTATGTTTACACTGCACACTGAAACGTGATTAATCCCAATATCAATACCATTCTTAGAAGCTAAGAAGGTTCAAAAACTGAGGCTGTTTTAAGCATGAAGAAGTTACATTTAAAAAGGCCACTATTGGGGCGCCTGGGTGGCTCAGTTGGTTAAGCAACTGCCTTCGGCTCAGGTCATGATCCTGGAGTCCCTGGATCGAGTCCCGCATCGGGCTCCCTGCTCGGCGGGGAGTCTGCTTCTCCCGCTCCCCCCTCTTGTGCTCTGTCTCTAAAATAAATAAATAAAATCTTAAAAAAAAAAAAAGGCCACTATTTCATCCCGTAAATACATCCCTATATTCTATACCATAAAATAATTTAAATATTTGATTAAAGTATTTGAATCACATAGAAATATCATGATGTTCAAAGAGAATATGAAACTTTATTATTTTCTGTGTTTCTATTATTATGTCTTTTAAGAATAGAACAAATCTGAAGGTAAAGTCAGAAATAATTATTTTTTAATTGACCAGAGTTTTTATAATGCACAAATCCAAGGCTACCATTTGATGGAGTCATCATTTGGAGGCTGGTTATTCATTGCCCATTCTAATCTCTTTATAAACCCTTCTGAGCTAAAACACTAAACAAACAAACAAAAAACAAACAAACAACAATATAAAACTCCACGAACAGGGGTACCTGGGTGGCTCAGTCGGTTAAGTGTCTGCCTTAGGCTCAGGTCATGACCCCAGGGTCCTGGTATTGAGTCCTGCATGGGGCTCCCTGCTCTGCGGGGAGTCTGCTTCTCCCTCTCCCTTTGCCCCTCCCCACTTGTGCACACACTCTCTCTAATAAATAAATAAAATCTTAAAAAAAAAATCCACTAACAAACA
The DNA here is from genome assembly GCF_011800145.1 of Mirounga leonina. Taxonomy (NCBI): domain Eukaryota; kingdom Metazoa; phylum Chordata; class Mammalia; order Carnivora; family Phocidae; genus Mirounga; species Mirounga leonina. The sequence continues at coordinate 31,290,903 of NW_023270739.1, forward strand.
TACAAATAGAAAAATGAAAATCTACACATTTTTAAACTCCTTTGCAGCTCAACTGTTTCTGAGTGAATTAGAGTCTAAAAATCTGTGATTCTTAATTTAGAACTGAATTAAGTAGGGGAGCGAAACATAGTATAAGGGATCCATTTATTGATACACACTGCAGCAAGCTTTCTGAGATGGCAGCTTCCTGAGGCCTCATTAGCAGTTTGGTCAATACCAGGAAGCTTGGCCTGGAACCTGCCACTCTTGGTCTCCCAATGATTTGTAAGCCTCCTAGGACCTGGTTATAGTTATTCCTACAAAAGCGCTTTCTCTTGTCTGCAACTGAACCATAGTATTACCCAATTGCTGCCAGGAATGGTTATGTATATCATTCTCACACAAAATGAGTCTTTGGGAATGGCAGTCATCTGATACTATTTTTAGATATAAATGTAGTGAACCCTCATCTAGCATTAAAAGATGAGACATGGCCTGATTTACATTTTTAACTGGATATCTCTGGCTGCTGTCAGAGTAAAGGGCCGAAGCGTATCAAGAGAGGTAGAGAGACAAGTTAAAATGAAATTGAAAAAGAGAGAATACTTCAAAACTAATTCTATGAGGCTAGCATTACCCTAGTAATGCTAAAAACAAAGAAATTACAATAACAGTAAACTACAGAACCATATTCTCATGAACATAGTTACAAAAATTATTAATATGTGTTTTGCAAATCTAATCCAATACATCATGACCAAGTTGAGTTTATCACAGTTTGCAAGATGGACTTAAATTGTGAAAAACCAAGGTGTAAGATGTGTATGTAAGGTAGATACTTTGAAAATTGTCAGTATTAACAAAATAAAAAAGAAAAAGAAAAAAAGATATTATCTCAATAGATGCAGAAAATCCATTTGTCAAAATTCAACAGCAATGTATATTAAACATATTATGTTAAAGAAAACTTCCATAAAATTTGGAATAGAAGATAAATACTTCAGGCTTTTAAAGGACACATATAAAAAGATATGGCTTCAATATCAGCCACTTGAAATCAAGGGAATAGAGTGGGCTACCCAAAGATACTATATAGAATGAAAAGAGAAGTTGTAGGGACAATTTTCTGTTAAAAATCAGGCAGAGTAAAGGAAACTGTGATAAGGAATTATATAGTGACTTTTTTTTTTTTTTTTGAGAAAGGGCTATTAAACCCTAACAAATACCTTAAAGCAAGAAGTGGGGTGAAATAAAATATGTCAATTTAGTTACCGGCTGTCTATGGAAACACTAATTTGAATGGAATTATAGAGGTGGAGCTAGACTGTAGGAGACTGGTAGAAGTGAGAAATTGAGACAATAAACATTGACTATTAATATTAAGAATTTGGGTGATAAATGGTAGGTTCTATGGTAGTGGAAGGTTCTCTGACCCATTTGAAACCCTTACTTAATATAAGAATGACAGGTGAACGTTTATTTCCTGAGAAAAAGTGTCATTAGGAAGAGCTTATAAATACACAAGAGAAGGCCAATGAAAAAAAGCATCTTGAAAGAGAAGGATGGCAAGAGAGCAGAAATATTTTTTTTAGTGAAGATTTAAAGTTCTTTGTCTTTAAAAATATGAAGTAAAAATGACTATACTTGTATTCTTTTAGAATGGTATCTAGAGAGTTGTAGGTTCTAAAACTACTTAGAGTAGAAAACTGTATAGATAAATCACTGGACAGACAACAGTTTCTCCACATTCTATAAACTTCAAATTAACAAACAAGAATGGAATGTAACACAATAGCTTAAAATAGATCCATGGTTTCATTAGAGATAATACTCTCTTGGGTTTTTGGTTTGTTCTCTTTATCCCCTTGCAGTCTTTTTCTAGGTCACAGAACACATCAATATTTGTGTTCTTTTAGAACCAAGACAAGTGTTTCAGAATTATTGTAGAAATCAAAGCAATAACTTTCTTTAAGTCTATAAATATTACTCTTCCATTTTACTCTACAATGCTCATCTAAAAGCCATCATTTTTTATGAACATTAGTATGCTAACAGGAGCTGCCCTTTACTGGAAGAACCTCAATTGAATTAGCATCGTGGATACTTTGGGAGTTATTTAAGAATGAAGAATACACTATGTGGCCTAAGTATTTTAAATTTATTAGATGGGATTTTTGTTTAAAGCAACATTCTAAACCACTATTGTATTCCCTAGCACTTTAAATATTAATGCCCTTTGTTTGGAGAAAGTTCAAATATGAATTTGACTTAGAAAACGGAAGCTATTTAAAGAGAAAGATGACTTTCCTACCTACAGATTTTTAAGATCTGATGGACTTCATTTTGGTAAGAACATCAATGTCATTTTTCTATTGTTTATTTTGTTTTTACCAGTTTTATCTATTCAAAGGTAAATAAATAATTTGTTCTATTTGTTCATTTCTTAAAGTCTGATGGTAGTTTATAATTAGAGCTTCTAATCATTTTAATTAATTAAAAACTTTACTACTGTATAAGTTACTTCTGTAACAAGACTAACTCAAGTGAATTTAAGATTTTTTTAATCCTTCAACATGAAGAGATGCTATAATACAATGAGCTTAAGGAGAGACGCCTCTCTGAGGTAATTTTATTTCTCCCATATCACAGGCATACACAGACATACACATGCACACACATATACATATGCATATATGTTAAATATCACGAAATGTAAGAAAGCAGCACATTATACAACGTCCTACCTACTGTCTTTATGGGGGTCTTTTTTCTGTTGCATGAAACAGAAAATCTGAATCACAAAGAAGATGTATTGAGCTCAGCTACTGTTGGTATTGGGAGCTCATTAATGTGATTAGGATTTTCTTTCTCAATTTCTTCTTTCTGCTTTTATTAGGTTGACCTTTTCATATCTCCCAACTTACTTGTGGTTTCCAAATGGCTGTAGCCACTCTGCAACTTATATATAATCTCATTTTTAAAAGAGTTTCTATATGCCCACAATTAAAAGAAATAAATCTTGGCATCTCTTTTTGTATTAATCAGTGGTTTTCAACTGGAGAAAATTTTGCACCCATAAGAATATCTAGCGATATTTGGACACATTTCTGCTTGTTACAACTGGGATGCGATGGATAGATGCTACTGGAATGTAATGAATAGAGGTTAGGCATGTTGGTGAACATTCTACAGTGTGCAGGACAGCCCTCCCCACAAAGAATTATCAGGCTCAGAATGTCAATAGTGTCAACATTGAGAAACCCTAGGCTAAAATGAATGGTGTGTTTATATCTGAGTCAATAACTGCAAAGAGGGAAAAAGAATACACTGATAGCTATAAATCTACCAGTGGTTACTCTTGAAGTTGAGAGCAGAATTAATTCTCCCATGGCATGAGAAAGAGGGAGATGTGACACGCAAAAAATATTGAGCACAGTCTTGCCAGATGTGATAAGTGCAAATTCAACAGACATCTACTGCAGTCTCTTCTACCTCCACTGTTTCAGTAGACATAATTATTCTACATATTTATGGTTTAAAGTATTTATGTTCTATTCCGTAACAATAATTCACAGATTTTTGATTTATACGGGAGTCAAAACTTTTTGTATCTTCTCCATTTATCACACAGTAGTAAAGAAGTTTATCCTCGAATCATTTGTTCAATTAGATTTCATGGAAGGGAAAAAAAAAATCCAAGTACTTTAGGTTTGAGAATAGCATTTTTACCATTACTTTATCTATTTCTATATAACAAGCCACTATAAAGCTTACTAACTTAAAATATCAACCTAAAACAATTGCTCGTTCATCTGTAATAAAGTAGATAAAGTAGTTGTTTTGCTGATCAGTTCCAAGTTCCAGCTTTGTCTCTGCTTCAGATCCATTCTTTTCTCCCTCCTCTGGGATAGGAAGGCTGGGGTTCTGTGAACCACATTCTGCTTGGCCAGCTGGCTCTTTGTTAGGCTCTGACCAATGGATGCTAGAGGGAGTCTGGAAGTCTGGAGGAAGAAGAGACTGTTCCCACCTGCTTGCTTCTCGTTCTCGACAGTATCATCACTGCAACACTTCATCCTGGGAGCCAAGCTTACTCCAAACTGTGAAACCAGCTTCTTCCTGCCTCTTCCGATAGCCTCGAAGATTCAGCACGAGTTGAACCATGCATACTTCTCAGAGGTCTGAGCTCCAAGGCTGCCTGTCATCTAGGCTTCTACAAAGCAATAACTCCAGCCCCTTCTCTCAGTGTGGTAGTGGGTATTTGCAGTTACTCTCTCAGGGCTACCTTTGTGATTCCATTTTGCTTTTTTATTTCAGTAATTATACAAAATCTTTTGCAGTAAATATCCTCTATTAAAATAACAGGTGTGGTACTGTCTTCCTGCTGGACCTTGCTGGTACTGTTCCTCTCTACAGCACTGAGCTGCTGTTGAGATTTCCCTCCCATAATTGCTCCCTATATAAAAATCACTTTGGAATTTGAATTACTTTGGAAAGGAAGTCAAGGGAGGCAGAGTAGAAATACAAGCCTATTTGCCTCCAGGAGTTTAGGACTCAACACAGCATTATCATAGCCACAACAAAAAGTCCCCATTGGTGTTAAGTTTCTGGTTGAGCCAATCACATTAGAAACAGATTAGTGATCAAATATTGCAGGTGTTGTTCTTCCTCATCTTCCATATATTCCTGCAGTCACCTATTGACTGTTGATACCAGATGTCAAACACCAGATGGCTTGGCCTGCAGAAGGAACTCGATATACCACTCACCAATTTTACTGTTGCAGGTAATATTTTTCACATAAGAAGTAAACTCCTTATCTTTCTGATATTTTACTTATGACATGACTAAAAGATGCCTTCACTCTGTCTTGCCAGAATCTCACCCTAACATGATTTTTAAGAGCTCACTTTTCTGTGTGCCATATACTGCTTTGACCTGGGATACAGAATCCCTATATTTTATTGTGCAGGGAAATGATAAATATTTACAATGACATTTTGGAACTATTGTCAGATTTAGGCAAAATGAAGACCCACACCAAAGTATTACACTTTTTAAACAGGTCTTAGATGTAGTCTGATATCATCTCTACTCTTTCTGAAGTCATCCACTTCAATACTGTTCTCATTTTCAGTATAGTTTTCTTCTCTGAGAAGTAGTATTCTTAGTGTCTCTAAATTTGGTTGGAAAAACCTAGATTTCTCCCTTATGAGTGTAAAAACCTAGAACTATAGTGCTGATAGCATTTGTCTTTTTGATTATTAGTTTGTTTTGTTTGGGGGGAGATTAATGGCACCCACATATACAAGGTGCATTAGTCACATCTCCAAAAGTTGGATTGCTTTCTCTATACTTCAAATCATCCATATTTTTGAGAGAAATGACTCAGTGTCTTGAATTTCCTCAAAGAAGTGAGGCCATTTTTCAACTAGAGGAGATAATAGGAGGAGTATGAGGGTAAATGTTTTATCATCAGACTCTCTGGAGGAAAAAATAGATAAATAAAATGCTGAGCTAAAGTATTTGTTGATTTTCATGGTGGTGATACTCCCACCATGGCCAATTTCAAGTTATCAATGTGTTGTTACTGAACATGGAGTTGGGACAAAAATCTCTGTCAAAGGAAAATACACATTGGCTCCAGCACACCACTGTGAGACACAAAATATGCAGATACTCTGTTGTCCAACTTCATTATATCTCCCTAATGATTAATCAGAACTCATTTCCAGCATAGGGAGCCATCTCTAAATATGAGAGTAGATGATAAGCTTCTTTATAAACTTATAAATCATATATTTGATTAAGTGTTATTTTTTGATTACTTACTCTGTTAAAGACACTTTGTTCCAAGGAATGCTTTTTAAAAGGCACATTACTGCAATCAACATACTTAAACCTATGAAATCAAATTACTTTGAGTACTTCCAAATTTATCATATGGTTATGTGATATCACCTACTCCTCAGAACCTGATTGCAATTATTGAAAAATACCTGTTTTGATCTGAGTCTACTAAATTTGCTGATATCAAAAGTCTGTTGACACCATTTTTTAAATTTAGTTTTTACTATATGATTACTTATCAATAAATTAAGTGATCAATTTGCATTTACATGATAATCAGTAAAAGATTCTGGTAAAGAGACTCTAGGAAGAGTGTGTTCAATATCTGATGCTGACCATTGGACAGATAAAAGAAACTGACAATTTCTGGACCATTTCCTTACACCACACACAAAAATAGACTCAAAATGGTTGAAAGACCTAAATGTGAGACAGGAGTCCATCAAAATCCTAAAGGAGAACACAGGCAGCAACCTCTTCGACCTCAGCCACAGCAACTTCTTCCTAGAGACATCCCCAAAGGCAAGGGAAGCAATGGTAAAAATGAACTATTGGGACTTCATCAAGATAAAAAGCTTTTGCACAGCAAAAGAAAGAATCAACAAAACCACAAGACAACCGATAGAATGCGAGAAGATATTTGCAAATGACATATCAGATAAAGGGCTAGTATCCAAAATCTATAAAGAACTTATTAAACTCAACACCCAAAGAACAAATGATCCAATCAAGAACTGGGCAGAAGACATGAACAGACATTTTTCCAAAGAAGACATCCAAATGGCCAACAGACACATGAAAAAGTGCTCAACATCACTTGGCATCAGGGAACTCCAAATCAAAACCTCAATGAGATATCACCTCCCACCAGTCAGAATGGCTAAAATTAACAAGTCAGGAAACAACAGATGTTGGCGGGGATGCGGAGAAAGGGGAACCCTCCTACACTGTTGGTGGGAATGCAAGTTGGTGCAGCCACTCTGGAAAACTGTATGGAGGTTCCTCAAAAGGTTGAAAATAGAGCTACCATATGACCTAGCAATTGCACTACTGGGTATTTACCCCAAAGATACAAATGTGGGGATGCGAAGGGGTACGTGCACCCCAATGTTTATAGCAGTAATGTCCACAATAGCCAAACTGTGGAAAGAGCCAAGATGTCCATCGACAGATGAATGGATAAAGAAGAGGTAGTATGTATGTATGTATATATATATATATATATATATAT